>NC_056605.1:5448644-5448710 GCF_018340385.1 Cyprinus carpio
TCAACCCCCGCAAATGCCACCTAGCCCTCTCTGAGGCCAAGTACCTGGGCTACCAAGTCGGCCGAG
>NC_056605.1:5448814-5448889 GCF_018340385.1 Cyprinus carpio
ATTTTATCCCCCACTTCTCCTCTTTAGCCGCCCCCCTGACAGACCTGACCAGGAAGGGGCAGCCGGAGAAAGTAT
>NC_056605.1:5449009-5449092 GCF_018340385.1 Cyprinus carpio
CTATATCAGCAGGAAGCTGGCCCCCGCCGAGAGGAAGTACGCCGCCGTGGAGAAGGAAGCCCTGGCCATCAGGTGGGCAGTCC
>NC_056605.1:5449403-5450671 GCF_018340385.1 Cyprinus carpio
TCACCCTGGAAACCAAAGTAAAACACCTGCACATCCTCGTCACCGGCTGATCGGTCACAGCTGCTCCCCATCAGCCAGCACGTTTAAAAGGAGCACATGTTTCACACAGAAGGGGTTCTCGAACCGAATGCACCACTGGACTAATCCCACTCTCCTTGTTCCACAGAAAGCAGCGAGTGATCGACAGCCCACACCCTTGGGAGCACGTCAGGACACCCACTTTCACCTTGAGTGGCACCGAAGCGCACGGAGAGCACACGGGACGCACCAACCAGCGGGAAACGGATCAGGACACTTCACCAGGCACCCTTCACTGGTCAATAAACCCACCCTCCGGGGCTGTTAATTCACGCATCTCTTGTCGAGTGTTTCTTCACCCCGTGACACTATTCATAGTTGCAATCTTTGAAATGGCGCACAGAACCTTTGTTAGTGAATTCAGTTTGGGTGTAGTTTTAATTCCTCTTTTGTCTGTGTTTTTAGTAGATCGGCAACAAGATCTGGTGTAGGCGCCGGCGACTGTGGCTGTCATATACTTTTCTTTGAATCTCACTTTCATACCTTGGAAATTCCTAACTAAGCGCTGGGGGAAGCACTGGGCACGTTGCTAGACCCAGAGGGTGTGCTGTCATTGAACATCAAAATTTGACTGGCTGATGATTCTGTCACTAATGATCGTTACAAATCAGATGCAACATCTTTGAACAAAAGGGTAGCACCATCTGTAGTGCTGGCCACAGACTTTTTTATGTAGGATATTCCAGTTCAACCTCAACTAAACTAATCATAGGCCAATTTTGTTGATATTACACAAATGAAAATTTGTTAAATGGGCACGTTACTGAATATTTATTGTTAGGCATATGGCCTACTAATAATGGCTGTCATATGCCTCTAGTTTGAGCTCCGTCACGTTATTTCTCTATCGTCTACTTTTTATTGTTGAAATCTATTTTATACACCATCATTTTCGTTTCTATAACGTGTGAATATATCCTCTATCGTATTCTGGAGGCCGTGGAGAAGCAGATTCGGGTCCTGGAGCAGAGGCAGGCCCAGCTGAGAGAGCGGAGAGCCGCGCTGGAAACCTCCCGGGCTGACGCTCACAAGTCCAGGGTAAGTATGCAGTGTGCTACTAACAGTCCCACCACCTCCACCCCATGTGTTTCTCTGCACAGGCCCGGTGCACCCAGGACACGATCTGCACAGATGTCCTTCACTCCGGCGCCGGGACACCACGGACCCTGGGTGCATCCGCAGCGGAGGAC
>NC_056605.1:5451096-5578596 GCF_018340385.1 Cyprinus carpio
CTGGTCATTAATTCATTGGCACTCAGCCAGTTCCTCGTTAGTATTGTAATCACCTGTCGATATATACCTGGTTTGTTTCTGTCTGTGTCACGGAGTCCTTGTTTAATGTTGAGTATTATTCATGTCCGTCTACTCTTGCCTTGCCTTGCCGTCCGTCTACTCTTGCCTTGCCTTGCCTTGCCTTGCCTTGTGTTCGTGTCATATTTATGTTGTTTGGATTATGTTTGGTTTTGACCCCTGCCTGGACTGTTTACCCTTTTGGATTATCCCTAAATAAACGACTTACCTGCAATTGGTTCTATCACCGTGTGTCATTGGATCCGTGCCGTGACAGTAGTTTTTTGATTGTGTTACCTGCAATTGGTTCTATCACCGTGTGTCATTGGATCCGTGCCGTGAGGGGAGAGAGGCGGTTTTGAGGGAACTCGCCTGGTGATTTTTCGGGGGACCAGGGGAGGTCGCCGAGGAGGGAGTGGCCGAGAGGAGATTCAGCATCGCTCTCAACCATGGCCCCCCTTTGACCCGGGGCTCCTGGGGAAGGGGTCAGAGCCACCGTCTCACCATGGCGAGCGGAGAGGTGAGAGGAAGCACACGCCCGCCATGGTGGCGTCACTGCCCATGATGGCCATCAGCTCAGAGCCTATGCCCAAGATGGCCGCTGACTCATTTTTGGAGTATTTCTCCAGGCTGTCACAGACTCTGGAGGTTCCCAAGACTGGTCACATCAAAGCTGCTGAGCCAGCACCACAACACAAGATGGCCGCCAGCCCTGCGCCACAGCACAAGATGGCCGCCAGCCCTGCGCCACAGCACAAGATGGCCGCCAGCCCTGCGCCACAGCACAAGATGGCCGCCAGCCCTGCGCCACAGCACAAGATGGCCGCCAGCCCAGCGCCACAGCACAAGAGGGCCGCCAGCCCAGCGCCACAGCACAAGAGGGCCGCCAGCCCAGCGCCACAGCACAAGAGGGCCGCCAGCCCAGCGCCACAGCCCAAGATGGCCGCGGAGACATTGTTGAGTTACTTTTCCAGGATGTGCCAGATCCCGGAGATTCCCAGGAGTGTTCACATCACGGCCGCTGAGCCAGCGCCAATGCCCAGGATGGCCACCAGTTCAGCACCACAGCGCAAGATGGCCGCCAGCCCAGCACCATTGCACAGGATGGCTGCCAGCTCAGCGTGCCCAGCACCACAGCACGGGATGGCCGCCGGCCCAGCACCACAGCACAGGATGGTTGACTCAACGCCTGAGTCTTCCGTCAAGGAGCCACCGGCACGCCATCATAGAGGGCGGAGGAGGAGGAGACAGGCGTCTGCCGTTCCTCAAAGCCCGGAGGACGTTCCCGAGAGGGCCGCTGCCATCCAGGAGGACGTTCCCGAGCGGGCCGCTGCCGTCCAGGAGGACGTTCCCGAGCGGGCCGCTGCCGTCCTGGAGGACGTTCCCGAGCGGGCCGCTGCCGTCCAGGAGGACGTTCCCGAGCGGGCCGTTGTCGTCCAGGTGGACGTGCCCGAGGTTCCCGAGGCGGGGCTCGAGGTGGTTCTGGAGGCAGAGGCGGTGCCCGAGGCCGTTCTGGAGGCCGAGGCTGTGCCCGATGCCGAGGCGGTGCCCGAGGCTGTGCCCGATGTCGAGGCGGTGCCCGATGTTGTTCCGGAGGTCGAGGTGGTGCCCGATGCCGTTCCGGAGGTCGAGGCGGTGCCCGATGCCGTGCCCGATGCGGAGGCGGTGCCTGATGCGGTGGCCGAGGTGGTTCCCGATGCAATGTCCGATGCCGAGGCGGTGCCCGATGCCGAGGCGGTGCCTGATGCGGTGGCCGAGGCGGTTCTCGATGCAATGTCCGATGCCGAGGCGGTGCCGGATGCCGAGGCGGTGCCGGATGCCGAGGCGGTGCCCGATGCCAAGGCGGTGCCCGATGCGGTGGCCGAGGTGGTTCCCGATGCAATGTCCGATGCCGAGGCGGTGCCCGAGGCGGTGCCTGATGCGGTGGCCGAGGCGGTTCCCGATGCAATGTCCGATGCCGAGGCAGTGCCCGTTGCCGAGGCAGTGCCCGTTGCCGAGGCGGTGCCCGATGCCGAGGCGGTGCCCGTTGCCGAGGCGGTGCCCGAGGCGGTGCCCGTTGCCGAGGCGGTGCCCGAGGCGGTGCCAGAGACGGTGGCAGAGACGGTTCCCGATGTAATGCCCGAGACTGAGGCTGTTCCGGAGGTCGAGGCGATGGCCGATGCCGAGACGGTGCCCGATGCCGAGGCAGTGCCCGATGCCGAGGCGGTGCCCGATGCGGTGCCAGAGACGGTGCCAGAGACGGTTCCCGATGTAATGCCCGAGACTGAGGCTGTTCCCGATGCCGAGGTCGTGCCCGAGGCCGTTCCCGAGGCGGTGTCCTTGTCCAATGCCGTTCCTGAGGCCATTCCTGAGGCCGTTCCTGAGACCGTTCCCGAGGCGGTGCCCGATGCCGAGGTCGTTCCCGAGGCGGTGTCCTTGTCCGATGCCGTTCCTGAGGCCATTCCGAGGGCGGTGCCCGATGCTGTTCCGGAGGCCGATGCGGGGCCCGAGATGGTTCCAGAGGCGATACCCGTGTCCAAGGCCGTTCCCGAGGCGGTGCCCTTGTCCGAGGCCGTTCCCGAGGCCGTTCCCAATGCCGTGACCTGGCCATCGCCACAGCCTGCTCCTTACTGGCTCCCCGATGGGCAGGTTCCGTTCGGGCCACTCAAATGGCGAATTCCTCCTTGGCGGTCTGCACAACGAGAATGGACTGATCCACTGTGGCCACCTGAACTGCCTGGCCCCTCGTGGTCCCCTGAACTTTCGGGTCCACCGTGGCCACCTGAACTGCCTGGTCCCTCGTGGTCTCCTGAACTTTCGGGTCCACCGTGGCCACCTGAACTGCCTGGTCCCTCGTGGTCCCCTGAACTTTCGGGTCCACCATGGCCCCCTGATCTGACCGAGCCACCTGGGCTGCCAGGGGAACCATCGCTGCCGCGGTCCCAGTTCCCCTACACGGGCCTGGCCCGCCATCCCTCCCCCTGTTCTGCCTCCACCAGTCCACCTCCCTCCTGGTCTCTTTGTTTTGTTTGGTTTGTTCTGAGGAGCATCTAGAAGCTGCTCCTTAGAGGGGGGGTAGTGTCACGGTGTCTGGTTTGTGTTCCCTGGGTGTCCACTAGAGGTCTCACTTCCCCTTATTGTCACCCCACTTTAGAACTGCATTTCCCATAGTCCTGTCTGTTTCATCACTGCTCATTGCACTCAGCTGGTCATTAATCATTGCACTCAGCCAGTTCCTCGTTAGTATTGTAATCACCTGTCTATATATACCTGGTTTGTTTCTGTCTGTGTCACGGAGTCCTTGTTTAATGTTGAGTATTATTCATGTCCGTCTACTCTTGCCTTGCCTTGCCTTGTGTTCGTGTCATATTTATGTTGTTTGGATTATGTTTGGTTTTGACCCCTGCCTGGACTGTTTACCCTTTTGGATTATCCCTAAATAAACGACTTACCTGCAATTGGTTCTATCACCGTGTGTCATTGGATCCGTGCCGTGACACTCAGCTGATGCTAACCCAGAGACAACATACAGAACTACCACATTTTGCTATAAGTTTGATTGCATAATTGCTGTTAATAGTGTTAATCGTCTGTTTGTTTACGTCTTTTTATTGATTTTTCTGAACATTTCTGCTATATGCACATGAACTGACAGTCACCACTGATAAGCTACTACTAAATATTGTAGAAACTTAATTTTCTGTAAAGTTGCTTTGTAATGATTTGTATCGTAAAAAGCGCTATACAAATAAACTTGAATTGAATTGAATTAAGACAATACAAAATGATAAAAATACAAAAGAATTAATGACAAAATAAAATAGTGTAAATACAATACACTTAAATATAAATATTATTATGATAAAATCTGTAATTTCTAACAACTTAAGATAATATATATATATATATATATATATATATATATATATATATATATGTATGTATTTAAATAACTAATCTAATCTAATCAAGAGCATGTTATCATACTTAACATTAAAACATTATGGATAAATTACATAAAAAAAAAGAAAAAAAGATTTACCCTTTTGTTGGTTTACTTATTTTAACATATAAAACAACCAACAGTCAACTTAAAGGAAATGATTAATTATTGGTTTTATTTCTTATTAAAATGCTTCCCAGCTGTATTCCTCAAGTCCAACTCTGTTGCTGCCGGGAAGTGGGTTATCACAGCATTTACCAAATAAGAAGAAAAAAGCTTTTTGACAAAATTTTTTACTTTAATTACACTAATTGTCACAAAACGAGATATATATATAGTGTATCACTATTCAGTGTGTTTAAAAAGAGAGAAGCTCTCTGGTAAATGTTGTGTGTTTTATACACATCCCTCCAATGACAGAGAACAGTGCAGTCTTTTCAAATGCCTCTTTCTGCAGCGGACCACCCCCCTTCATGTTGAATTTGGACATGAGGAAATTTTTTAAAACCCTAAAATTTAATACAGATTGAGGTGGTTAACAACTGCAGACAAAGTTTGACATTTCAAAATGACCAGTAAAGGAATTATTTTTTACATTCTGATTTGCGTTGTAACTTATTGAGTATTGACACCACAATGTTTGATTAATGTTACACGTTTTGTAGGCTTTACCTGTCCAGTATCCTTCTGGCACTGTCTTTGAGGTTTCTTCCTTCAATTCTGCACAACTTTGACACCTGAATAACACATGCCAATGTCAATATTATATGCGTCCGTGTACAGGTGTTTACCAACCTTAAACATTGACTTTTTAAGACCTGCACAAATAAAATGAATACCATATGAGTGGGGTAGGGCAATGTCTATGGTAAACTATTAAACTGTAAAATGTCTGTAAAAAGCATGAGTTACAGTTCAGATACCAGTTTTCAAAAAAAAAAAAAAGTTTTATGAAATGATAGTTCACATTTCAGCCTTTAAACCATTTTTAAGAAAATGGATGAGTCAAAGTGTTAATTATATTATTATCAATAAATTATTGTATTAATTAAATAACCTACAAACACATTTTAGTGTTTAGAGTTTTATAATGAATTATCTTCTTATTGATCCACCAGTTCACATTTACAGCTCTGCGTGTTTGCATGGTAAAAACATGGGTTGATTTTCACATTAGTCTGAACAAAAAACAACCCAATGTTCCTGCAATACCAGAGGCTGCACTGCTAGGACCGGAATTTTTTTATCTTTCCATCTTATTTTTAATGTAAGAGCTAGCGTGAACTTCAGTGTTGAGGGGGTGTCAGCAATCTCCATTCAGCCTATTTAGCTGTGCAAAACAGTTCATTGTGCTGCTGGATGTTGTGAATTAGTATTTGTATTCAAATTATTTTACATTTATTAAAGTACTAATAATCACACTAATTTGTAGTGCAATTGTTTTACCGTTTACTGCACTTTGTTATGTATGTCACACATCAGACGTGAAGCGCTGCACTCCGGCTAATGAACTGAAGTCTTACACAGACACAAGTCTTTCTTTCCAAGAAAACGGAATTTAAAACCAGAATATATTAAAATAAATTAGGTTCAATATATCAAGAGGGTTGCCAATGGGTATGTTTAGGGTTAGGAGTTGGTTAGGACAATAATGAAGTGTATACAATTAAAAAAATACATAATTCCTTAAAAATAATAATATACAGAATTGAATAGCTAGTGCTATAAAATAATATGAACTGCTAATACATACATACAGTGCCTATAGAAAGTCTTCATACCCCTTCATTTTTTTCACATTTTGTTATGTTGTGTTATGTTAAACTGCTTTAAGTTTCTTTTTCTTTCCACATAAATCTACACCCCACTCACCATAATGACAAAGCTAAACCCGGATTTAACACAACTTTGCAAATTTATTAAAAAGGAGACACTGTGAAAATTATATTGCACAAGTCTTCATACCCTTTGCTTTGACACTTGACATTTAGATCAGGAGCATTCCAGTTTCACTGGATCGTCTTTGAGATGTTTCTATACCTGATTGGAGTTAACCTGTGGCAAATTCAGTTGATTGGACATGAATTGGAAAGGTACACACACCTGTCTATATAAAGTTTAACTGCTGAAATGGATGTCAGAGCAAAAACTAAGCCATGAGGTCAAAGGAATGACCTGCAGAAAAAAGACAGGATTGTGTTGAGACAGATCTGGGGAAGACTTTAAAAAATGATGCTGTGTTGAAGGTTCACATGAATCCTCCATAATCCTTACTGGAAAAAGTTTGAAACAATCAGGACTCTTCCTAGATTTAGCCTTCTGGCCAAACTGAGCAATTGAAGGAGAAGGGTCTTGATAAGAGAGGTGACCAAGACACTGATAGTCACTGATAGTTGAGCTCCATGATCTTATATGAAGATGGGAGAAACCTACAGAAGGACAAATATCACTGCGAAACTCCACCAATCTGGGCTTGATGGCAAAGTGACCAAACTCAAGCTTCTCCTCAGAAAAGATACATCAAACCCTGATCGGAAATTACAAAAATACACCTTTATAACTTTTAGACTATGAAAAAAAAGATTCTCTGGTCTGATGAACCTCAATTCCTTATTCATGTCTGAGGGAAACCAAGCAGCGCATATCAACTGCATAATATCATCCCAACGGTGAAGCATGGAGCAGTGGGGTGTTTTTCAGCAGCAGGGACTGGGGAAGTGATCAGAGAAGACGGAAAGCTGAATGCAGCTAAATACAGAGATATCCTTAGCTTGGACTTGGAGCTAATCAGACATTTTTGTAGAAACCTATAAATGGCTGTCCATCGATGGCCCCCAGCCAACCTGACAGAGCTTGAGATGATCTAAAGACAAGAATGGCAAAAACACACAAACAAAAAAAACAAATGCAGATGTGCAAAGCTTGTTGCATCATACCCAACAAGTCCTGAGGCTGTATTTTTTTGCTTAAGTGCTTCAACTAAGATTTGAGTTAAGGGTATGAAGACTTGTGCAATGTAATTTTTTCAGTGTTTCCTTTTAATAAATTTGAAAAGTTGTGCTAAATCCGGGTTTAGCTTTGTCATTATGGTGAGTGGAGTGTAGATTTATGTGGGAAAAAAAGTAATTTAAAGCAGTTTAACATAACGCATCATAACAAAATGAAAAAAAAAAAAAAAAAAAAAAAAAAAAAAAAAAAAAAAAAAAAATGAAGGGGTATGAAGACTTTTCATGGGCACTGTACATACAAAAAATAAATAAAATAGTATAATATATATATATATATATTAGGGTCCTAGAAATGCAGTTCTGAAACTACAGCCTCCGGTATTGCAGTAATACCCTACTCACAACAACAGCCTTATTAAAAATGCACATTCATTCTCTGCCAGCAGGAGGCGCTTTCGGAACCGTTTCCCCGGTAACAGCAGAACACAAAGCAGCACAGCACCGACTTTGAAAAGTGCAGCTCTCATATTTATTTAATAAAATCATAGCTTTAATTGTCACATTAAGCTGTGTCGCAATTCTGGTCTGTACCCAAAGACCTTTTGAAATCATAATTAAGACTTTCTTGCACAATTTAAAACCTTTTATGACCGTAAATTTGATAGAAGTAAATTTAAGACACTTTAAGATTTAAGACTTTTTAAGGACCCGCGGGAACCCTGGTCCATTGACCTGCAAGTTTTCCATCACTAACCCTTTAAAACTTTTAACCCTTCAAAACAGTCTGCACAACTGACTTCATAACACAGTGAAAGCTGCTGTAACTAAAAAGTAGCCCAGTACACACATTAACCAAATTCACCCCTACCATTTTATTACATTGTGTTTTCTGTTTGTACTGTTTAGGTTTTAATGCTGCACTGCAAATCTGAGCTATTTGCATTTTAATACTGCTGCAAACTTTTTTTTTTTTATAATTGATAATTTTATATTGCCATTTTAAATCATTTGTATTCTTAAAGGTGCCATGTGTAAAAATTGAGGTAAAAATATCCAAAAAATGACCTACACGCATCAAAAGAATGAGAAGAAATAAGGGCGATGATGTCATTAAAAAAATGTCAAGTTATAGTGCTGCAGAGATATCAACCTTAATTAGCATTAGCATTACTAGCCACGGGCCCGACAGGGTGTCGTAATACCAGTTTCGGCCATGGGAGGCGGTATGCGGGCAACATAACCACCAGCCAACCTGCAATACACGAATAACTCGCACGGCTTGTGGGCGTACTGGAACCTGATGTCAAGCAACCGCGCTCGGAATCACAAATCAAATCCGATAAGAAAAGGAGCCGAAACAGAGTAAACATCGGCACTGCTTTCCATCGCTGGAGACAACTGATGGACTTGAAAGAAATGAGCTTCGACTCCGAACTTGCAACATTTCTTTTGGATTGGTAAGTAAGATGCTGTTAGTATTTGGCTAGAAGTTTTTGTTTTATATGTTTGCGTATTTTTTTGCGGGAAGTTATAACATAGAAATGTATCGAAGGCTTTTCGATAAACGTGCTAATGTTAGCGATGGCTAACCGTAGCTGCTTTTGATAGTTAGCTAGCTATAACTTACCCACAGATCCGATCCGGTTTTCACCTGTTATCTACCAAAGCCCGTCTCTACAAAGCTGATGCTAAAATGTAACATAACCTAAGAAGCTTGAAATGTCTTCGATGATAATGAACCCGAGAGAGAGAGAGAGAGAGAGAGAGAGAGAGAGAGAGAGAGAGAGAGAGAGAGAGAGAGAGAGAGAGAGAGCGCGAGAGCGAGAGCGCCCCGGCCGCGCGCGCACTCACTCACTATATTCAGAGCGGTCAAGTTTTTGAAAGCGTGTGAAAAGAGTCAATTGCGTGTGTCTCACGGTGAATGCTTGAGAGTTGGCAGCTCTAGTTACGTTGGTTGGCGCTTGCTTGGTCAACATCAGCTGTCTGATGTTGACCAATGATGTTGACAGAATGCTGTCTGTCAAATTAATTTAATTCAAATAATGTGTATATACAATTCAAAATGTAATATGAACAAAACGAATATGAACATATTCACTGGTAAAGGTGAAGGGGAGTAGCTTGAAGATGTCATGTTTCAAAATCACTTGACATCACCCAACGTTCCTCTGGAGGCAAAACGTCCTTTAGGCTTCGGCTATGGCTCTAGGGTTGTTGTCATAGACAGTAAAAGAAATGGACACAGCGACCCAATTGGAACTCAATTGAGACAAGTGAAGCCCATTTTTAGCGATTTTTAGCACTTCCGTTTCTGACGCGCAGACTCAAACGAAGCTTGATGACGTCAGCAACCTGTCTGACAGATGTAAACCTTCTAGTAGCTGTGCGTGAAAACTGCCATCGTTAATCTTGCAGAGACGGCGAGTTTGCGCGGGGAGTTCTTTGGTGTGAGTGAGCAGGAGTAAGTATTCTGATTAATTATTTTGTATAGTATTTTAAAATGTTACGCCAGTACGCCATATCTCTTGACGTCTCCCCGATTGCCTGCGAGCTTCTCCTCCTGTCTGTACGGTAATTTCTCTACTGTGCGACAGAGAGTCGAGTGGTTATGACGCAATCGTTAGCCTATTTTTACAAAAACTGTTTCTACGGGGCCATAATGTAACATAGAAGGTAATGGAGCCCTTTATACATTGTCGTGTATCTTTAGAAATAAATAATGGACAAATGGAGTCTTTAAACGCCTCAGATGTAAAGTTATTCGCTGTCAAAGTGACGCAAAAATGAATGGGAGTCAATGGGATGCTAACGCAAGTGAAGTTCTGCTACAAGATGGCGGCACGCGGCCGACTTCAACTTCCGGTGTCATGAGAAATCGAGTCCGCCCGAGAAATCGGGTCCGCTTAGGACCCCGAGTGATCCCATTGGCTTAACGAACATTTAATGGGTATTCTTTTTAGCGCCTGATTACAATTCCTGCAAAATCGCGTTTTTATTTTTGTCGTTTGAACTTTGCTATAATGACCATTAATGTCTTTTAAATTACATGTTTCATAGGCTAGAATATAGCCGATGCTATAGGTTGTGAAATCAAACATTTCTCGTTTTTTTTTTTTTTTTTTGTTTCGCGTATTCCAGTACCAGCATTAGGCTGCTAGGTTAGTTTATACACACAAATAATATATATATATATATATATATATATATAGGTGTATATATATATGTGTATATGTATGTATGTATGTATGTATGTATATATGTGTGTGTGTGTAAATTTACATTGTTAATCTAAATTATATAACGCAATTGCTTGTGCAGAACCGTGTTATTGTTGTATTATATACAGTACTATATTATTATTTTGTGTAAAACGAATATTATATTAATTTTACATAAAGTATGTCAGTATGCCCATTATATTTATACCATTAAGTATAGTAAGTAAATAATGGTTGTTTGTGCACTGAAAGTAACTAAAAATACAGCTAAATAGTTTATAATTGTTATATAATTATTACTTGCAATTATAATATAATAATTGTACAGAAATTTATGCACACTATCAATGTAAGACATTTATACATTTTTCAAAATGCATAACATTTCAAAGAATCTTTACAGAAAGACATACAGTTGTGTCTATATGGTCAAAAAACACCCTCACTGTTTTAATAGTAGGTGCTAAATGCTTTAGTCTTCATATATACAACAAGCAAGCCAAAGGCAACAGTGGTAAATAAAGAAAAATCCGTAAGATGCCGATACTGGAGTAAAAAAACCTTTGGAGAAACCAGACTAACCAAAAAACACTGGGGACCAGTTCTCCTCTGTATATTCAGTATGAACATTTGGTACAATGTCAAAGGTAGTTAACAGTGTTACTGCACTGATTCAGCTGTAAGGTTAAAAGTTAATTGTGCCATGTACAGGCAGTAACATTGTTTTCTCTGTGGCCCAGGTGATGCAGGCAGTGTTAGTGGAGAGTTCTAAGGTGCAGTCATCCATTAATGAATCCTTGCTGGAAACAGTTCATCCTATGTGAAGTCCATTGTGGAAGATTGAGCAATCCTCAGTCTCACGTAACTCTAGAGTGTCTCGGGACAGAGCCTCTGTGGTAAAGAGAAATATAAAAATGTTTAGGACTGTAATATAATGATAACAATAATGTTTTCCTCTCTGCCTTTGTAATATACAGTATGCTGGAAGACTTTCTGTGACATCATGGCAGAACGGGGTCAGAAGACATCAGAAGCAGGAAACATCAAAAATCACTGTTAACCGTAGAGCATCGGTTTACAATTCTTGCAAAAATCAAGTTATTGAAGACATCAGAAGCAGGAAACAACAGTATGCAGACATGGTAATCTGTTAAACTCAGTCTATTTTGCATTCAAACATTGCTTTAAATAAAGGGCAGGTGATTTACGAGCTTGTTTTCTGCCCCCCACTATTTTGGAAAGCTAATACGAAAAGCACAAATTTATATATATATGTCCTAATTAAACAAAAAACTTCTGCAATGAAAATCTCCTTTTGATTTTAGTGTGCCTTAATTTACTATTAATTTAATTCATAATTATTCAGTTACTGAACGCTATTATAAAAGTATATGTGTTTGTTTATGTTAAAATAAAAGATAAACTTGAGAAAAGAGTCGTATCTTCACTTAAAATGCATCTTGAAACAATCGGGTCCCACCTAGCGAGGACCCCTAAGATGGCGGCCGTCGTGATGCCTGTGCGCAAGACGCAACTACGCACTTGTCCCAAACGAAGGACACGAGACAGTTAGTAATGTACACTAAAAATCATCGTAAGATTTGCGATCGTATTAACTACCTGCTTAATCCGTTCATATGGGAAAAAATAAGCAGATGGAGTTGATAAAACGCCTGAACAATGAATACAGACCTCATCTCGTGTCAAAGATCACGAGAAAAAAGGTTTTGAACAATCGGGTCCCACCTATTTATTATTATTATTACTACTAACGTTACTACTATTATTTGTGTTGCGTCTTGCGCACAGGCATCACGACGGCCGCCATCTTAGGGGTCCTCGCTAGGTGGGGACCCGATTGTTCAAGATGCATTTTAAGTGAAGATACGACTCTTTTCTCAAGTTTATCTTTTATTTAACATAAACAAACACATATACTTTTATAATAGCGTTCAGTAACTGAATAATTATGAATTAAATTAATAGTAAATTAAGGGCACAATAAATCAAAAGGAGATTTTCATTGCAGAAGTTTTTTGTTTAATAGAAAATAGGACATATATATATAAATTTGTATTTTCGTATTAGCCTTTCCAAATAGTGGGGGCAGAAAACAAGCTCTGCTCAAATAAATCACCTGCCTCTTTATTTAAAGCAATGTTTGAATGCAAAATAGACTGAGTTTAACAGATTACATTTATGTCTGTTTAATTGTTTTTATAACAACATACACATAAATAATAACTTGATTTTTGCAAGAATTGTAAACCGATGCTCTACGGTTAACAGTGATTTTTGATGTTTCCTGCTTCTGATGTCTTCTGACCCCGTTCTGCCATGATGTCAAGAAAGTCTTCCAGCATACTGTATATTACAAAGGCAGAGAGGAAAACATTATTGTTATCATTATATTACAGTTCCTAAACATTTTTATATTTCTCTTTACCACAGAGGCTCTGTCCCGAGACACTCTAGAGTTACGTGAGACTGAGGATTGCTCAATCTTCCACAATGGACTTCACATAGGATGAACTGTTTCCAGCAAGGATTCATTAATGGATGACTGCACCTTAGAACTCTTCACTAACACTGCCTGCATCACCTGGGCCACAGAGAAAACAATGTTACTGCCTGTACATGGCACAATTAACTTTTAACCTTACAGCTGAATCAGTGCAGTAACACTGTTAACTACCTTTGACATTGTACCAAATGTTCATACTGAATATACAGAGGAGAACTGGTCCCCAGTGTTTTTTGGTTAGTCTGGTTTCTCCAAAGGTTTTTTTACTCCAGTATCGGCATCTTACAGATTTTTCTTTATTTACCACTGTTGCCTTTGGCTTGCTTGTTGTATGTATGAAGACTAAAGCATTTAGCACCTACTATTAAAACAGTGAGGGTGTTTTTGACCATATAGACACAACTGTATGTCTTTCTGTAAAGATTCTTTGAAATGTTATGCATTTTGAAAAATGCATAAATGTCTTACATTGATAGTGTGCATAAATTTCTTTACAATTATTATATTATAATTGCAAGTTATAATTAACAATTATAAACTAGCTGTATTTTTAGTTACTTTCAGTGCACAAACAACCATTATTTACTTACTATTACTGATTTAGTAACTGTTGTACTATTTTATGTACTGTGTTATATGAGTTAGTCAATTACAACTGTAATTTCTGTCATCATAATGAATTTATATAGTGTGATAATTACTGTATGATTTTCTTTGAAAACAATAGTTTCTTAAATAATATACAATCAGCAATTTAATACATTAACTGCTTGTAAGCAAAACCATATATAACAACATAAGTACTTATTACATTATTGAAAATAATAAAGATAATCATATATTACATGAATTAGGTAGTAAGTCAAAATAAGTAAAAATCAAAGTGTGTGTGTGTGTGTGTATATATTGTACGTAGGTTCGTTTTATTACTATCTTTCTACTATCCCACAATCTTCTAAATTTGTGGGGTAAACGTGTTTTAGTCATCACAACTGAATTATTATTATTATTATTATTTTATAACTGGAAAAAATATTCAAAATCTGTGCTGAGGCGTTCTAGTAACCGAAAATTAAAACTAATTACAATGCATTATTCATGAGATGTTGCTAGTTTTATGGCATTTAAAAACATTTTTATCGATTACATTCTGTATGTTGCTTTTACTAAATTATTTTAGCTTGAAATAACAAGCTACCGCAGCTCCGATTAGCCATACAACAAGCTATCGCGATAACAACTTTTGATCAGGCATTTAAAACAGCTACCGCCTTGGTCCTACGCGGACTCGATTTCGCGGGGGGACTCGATTTCTCATCACACCGCCATTGGCTAGCGGACCCCCACCTGCTGTTAGCATTCCATTGACTCCCATTCATTTTGGCATCACTTTGACAGCGAATAACTTTACATCTGAGGCGTTTAAAGACTCCATTTGTCCATTCATTATTTCTAAAGAAACACGAAAATTTATAAAAGGCCCCATTACCTTGTATCTTACGTTATGGCCCCGTAGAAGCAGTTTTTGTAAAAATAGGCTAACGATTGCGTCATAACCTGCGACTCTCTGTCGCACAGTAGAGAAATTACCGTATGGACAGGAGGAGAAGCTCGCAGGCAATCTTTTTACTCTCTATGAGGCTATCGGGGGGGACGTGGAGGCATGAAGTCAAGGGAGAAGACCATAGAGAGTCCATAAAATGAGTGCTTCTAATTGACTTCACTTGTCTTCGTTGAATCCAACGGGGTCGCTGTGTCCATTTCTTTTACTGTCTATGGTTAGAATAGACTTGTTGCACGTGGCCGCCATGTTGGATTTTGGACCAGCGAGTGTGCGGTTAGACACTTCCGGTTTTGCATTACGTCCTGTGCAGGGAGCCGGAGAAAGCCGAAATGTATATTTTATAGTTGTTTATAGAATCAGTTATTACTTAAAATAATACTAAGATGCATATTACTATCACACGAGCAAATGGCAATTAAATGTACAGATGTATAGTCAGATTAATGAATGAAATACAACTGTTCACGAACAGAAGATTGTATTTGACTAATGCTGCATATACATACGCAATGACAATTATGCCTACTGTAAATATAGAGTTACAACTACGATTAGAGTTGTTTGCATAAAATGCACTGTGAACATTCACATGTTTGCCCCATGTCTTCTTTGCTGTATTCTTCAGGGTGAACACAACACATCATACCCAATTGTCCAGGTGACCCAAGAAGACTGGAAGTCCACATTTGAGGGACGAAGCTCCTGTTCCCTGAAGGTAGACAGGGTCGAGGTGTGTGAAGGCATGAAGGTAGAGGAAGCCATGATCTTCTCGTTTTATTCATATTTTGTTTTCAATCTTGAATACCAACCCAAAAACAAGAACACTCTGACCTTCCTCCAGCGATGTATTGCGAAAATGCCATCCAAGATATCCATGTCTTTCTTTCCTCAGTGGGAGAGAAATTATGTTTTTTGAGGAAAACATTTCTGGATTTTTCTTCTAACAATGGAGTTCATTGGTTACCATCGTTTTTAAGTCCAAATCAATGCAGTTTCAAAAAGTCTTTGAAGTGTTTAAACGGGCTGTACGCGATCACAGCTGAAGAAGGTTTTTATCTAGCGAAACGATAGGTCGTTTTCAAAAAAAATTATAATTTATACTTTTTACCTTCAATAGTTTGGATTGAGCTGATCAACAAACGGACAGGGAACTACGTCATCACGTTGAAAGGTCATGCCGGCGCCGGCAATACTATTTAAACTACTATTCATATTCATCAGAATGTTATTCATATAATATTCAGTGAATATGAATAGTATATATATATTCATCAGAATGTTTATATATATATATATATATATATATATATATATATATATATATGTATATATATGGCAAACAATACTATTTGAACTATTCTCCTACGTACGGTCGCATTGTAAACAGTGGGGTGGTACTTCTGCTGTCGCTGGCGTGACCTTTCAACGTGATGACGTAGTTCCCTGTCCATTTGTTGATCAGCTCAATCCGAACTATTGAAGGTAAAAAGTATAAATTATAATTTTTTTTTAAAACGACCTATCGTTTCGCTAGATAAAAACCTTCTTCAGCTGTGATCGCATACAGCCCGGTTTAAAACACTTCAAAGACTTTTGAAACTGCATTGATTTGGGTTTAAAAACGATGGTAACCAATGAACTCCATTGTTAGAAGAAAAATCCAGAAATGTTTTCATCAAAAAACATAATTTCTCTCCCACTGAGGAAAAGAAAGACATGGATATCTTGGAGGGGATTGGGTGAGTAAATTATTAGGAAATTTTCATTTTGGGGTGAACTAATCCTTTAAGCATACAATGAACACTCACAATAGCTTTTAGTCAATATAAAGCATGATGTTATGTTATGTTCTTACACTGCAGTAAGTAATGCATTCATAAAGTGATTCTCTGTTAAAGTTGTTTTAAATGTGAAAAACTTTGTTTATTAAAGTTTATTGCAAACGACGATTGTGGTGTGCGGTCGTTATTCTCTTTCCAGTATTTTAATTTGTACAGTTTAACTTCTTTTAAATCATTGATTTTGGGAAAACAAAACATTGCTTTCTTTTGCTCTCATTCTTTTCTATTCATCAAGGACTTTTTTGCCACTTTATAGGTACAATGGCATCGTCGCTGGGGTGGTACCCCTAACGAGAACAAATTAGTACCATCTAATGGGGTACATTTTTGTACCAGTGGATTAAGGTACAAATGTATTGCAAAGGTACCAAATTGTCTCTCAAAAGGTACATTATAAAAGGGTACAACTCTGTACCTATGGTAAGGGTACCATTGCTGTACCTTGGGGGTACTGCCCCAGCGATGAGCAATTTGTACCCTCAAAGGTACATATTTGTACCTAAAAGGCACAAACTGTAGGGGTACTTCTTTGTACCCATTAATATGGTACAAGTTTGTTCCCCTTGGGGGTACTGCCCCAGCGACGAGCATTTGTACCTTTTTTTGGCTTTTCTGTACCTTTATTTCTGAGAGTGTATATGCTCATGCCCCGGCCATGCAATGAACGCACGTTACTGCAGTTTTTTTTTTTTTTTTTTTTTTTTTAGAATGTCATAAATGATTAGGTAATTTCAGTGGTAGGCTATGATACATATTTGTGTATTAAACTCCTCATAACTTGCAAACCCCCCATGATAGCACACAAATATTTCTGCCCGTTTTCGCTCATTGTCAGCCTCTGCTTTTCTGCAACAGACTAAAGCTCCGCGTGAATTCTGCGCGCTTTGCATTCAGCTAATAAAAGAAAACTGCTGCAATTTTCTGAAGTTATTTAATGATTGTTTGGGCAGTCTCAAAATAGCCTTAAAATTGTTCACATGCAATTTTCGCCCACTCAGCTTCTTATCAAATACAAGTAAAATTTTGAAACATTTAAATTAGCATAATTTTATATTTTATTTAATTTTACAGCATTATTAAATATAGTATTATTTATTATGCCAAAAATAATGTTAATTTAAATGTTTCAAAAGTTTACTTGCATTTGATATGATTTCATGCATCCCACAAGCTGTTAAATGTTACATTCATACACATCATATTATATTATTGATATTCGTCTTTCATTTTATAAATAAAAATGCAATTACAATTCCCATCCGCTAAATTGCAATTGTAACCCTGCTGAGACATGACTACTGGCAACGCAAGACATGAGAGTTAGTAGAGATCAGTGTTGTGTTTTGATTTTTGTTTTTACACAAAGAGCACTAAGTTTACCTGTCGGAGAGCAGCGGGCAAACAACAAACGATAAAGGACATTCCTGCTTGGTCTTGTAAGGTCCGTGTATCTTTTGGTCATTCGATTTTTTGTTTAATTTTGTAAGTAGAAAAATGAAAAACAGCTCCTTTTTCGTTTTTTAATTTTTTGCAAAAAACGAAAAACAAGAATTCGGCTTAATTTTAAGTTTTTCGTTCAGGGTTAGAAAAATGAATAAACAGCTTGAATATTCGATTTCTACACGTGGGCGGGAATTAAACTCCCCTTTCTGCTGATTGGTCAGACAAAAAAAAAGATCAAACCATGCTGTCATCAGTCCTTCTGCAGTTCCGCGCGGCAGAATAATGCTTTGACTTGGGTATATTCAGAGCTGGGTAGATTACTTACAAATTGTAATTGTAAACCCATTGGTTAAATGCAGCCACCGGATTAATGACTGATAACTGTGTGAATGTCCACAAACTGGAAGACTTTCTGAGTGTATATAAGCGGTAGACTATTTTAGAAAGGAACATTTAAAAAAAAAAAAAGAGAGGAATTAGAGAGAATCAATAAAACGATGAATCATTTATTTCTATTGTGTGAATAATATGTAATCTATAAAAAAGTAACTGTAGTCTGATTTAGTCTGACACTTGTGCACTCGCACACAGGAATGTAACACAAGATTTACATAAATGTAATTAATTGCCATTTGGTTTGTTTCTCACCAAACCTTACTGTATACCTTCAGAACGTTTGGAATATAGCATACGCCACGAGATGCATATTATTTTATGACAGATTTGCACAGGGCCGTGGGAAGAGGTTTTAAGTTGGGGGTGCTGTAATGGGAGGTGCATTTTCTGCGTGTCAGG
This sequence comes from Cyprinus carpio, assembly GCF_018340385.1. NCBI lineage: Eukaryota > Metazoa > Chordata > Actinopteri > Cypriniformes > Cyprinidae > Cyprinus > Cyprinus carpio. The sequence goes on from NC_056605.1 coordinate 5,469,409, forward strand.
TGGACACCTCTTAATAATGTCTAAGTCTAATAACAAAGTAAACACACACTAATAAGAATTAAACATATTTATACCAATCTTGTAACCAGAACTCCGTTGCACATAGCAGACACGTACAAATAGCCAAGATAGTTAAACAGCTCCAAAAGGTTGTCGCGCACAGCGGACAAGAACGTCCACAAAAGCAAATATTTTTAACAGCACATATAAGCCTACGTTATTTAAACTTATGGCTCTGTCAGGGCGCAGACACACACTCACAGAACACAGGTCTTGGCGGTCTCTGAGGCAAAACTAGCAGGCCTACTAGGCTCTGGCGAAGAGCTGGTCGGTGTCGGGATGCTTTCCTGTATTCTCCGTCGTGCTCTTTTTAGAAGCTGGTGTACCAAAAAAATCCAAAATTCTTTTCTGTGCCATTATGATATCTAGATACCTTCACGTTTTTTAAATTATTATTTTTATACCTTCACTGTTGCAACGTCTTCGCCTTGACGTTCAACGTGAGGTCAGTTGACTGATGCATTCTGGCTGACCTCCCAGGGCGAGTTTTTTAAGGCGACCGTTATTTAGAATGTGTCACTTTATGGTTTCCATGGTGACGCGTCATTGCTTGTCACGTGACACACCGCAACAACAACAGAGCTGAATGAATGATGGTCTGCTTTTATGTCATTTTTCCTTTTTATTCAAAATATTCACAAATTTGTTAGATATGGCATGACATATCTGATATTCCGATTGTCAAATATATGCAAGTGGAAGTGTTTTTAAAACACCTTTATAACGATCGCGTTAGTTGAGCTGTATGCGCGACGGCATCTTAGTTTGTGCCGCAGACGCAGTTCAGAGAATCGGATCTGTTGGATTTACAACACGTGAATTCATCCACTTCTCCCGAATACATAAAAGTAAGTGGCTGGTGAACTGGGAGAAGAATAGAGTAAACTTTAAAGTTACTTACACATGTGTATTTGATATGAATAAAACAAAGTGTCTAATTATAATGGAAAGGAGTATTATTGGCTCTTCCTTTGACATCAGTGTGTATTTTACAAGCTCTAAATGTATTGTTTTTTTAGTACTTATATGTCTGAAACCTAAAATAAACATTATGTGGTTGAAAACAGTGAAAAGTTGTGATGTATGACAGCTCTGAACCTATGCTCTGAACGCGCCTCTCTCTGGCTCAGCGCCAGCCAACTCGTGAAAGCACATTTGAATTTAGCAGTTGATCACGTCATGCACTGGGACCAGCCTAGACTGATCACACCGGTGTGATCGTACGTACGTGCGAAAGGGTCAATAATTATTTAGTTGTGCTCAAAACCTCCTCGTGCATAAACTTCTTAGGTTAATAACAAACAGGAGGATTTAAAAAATGTTTTAATACGTTTATGTATTTATTTTTTTGCATCTGTCAGAGAGTGGTGTAATGTCTGCATTTTCCAACGGGGGTGCTGCAGCACATGCAGCACCCCTACTTCCCACGGCCATGGATTTGCATCCGCTTAAAGAATGAAAAGTGAAAGTCACCGTTCTCTGCCATTAAATGCGTAAGTGCGAGCAGGATATTTTTGTGTGTCTGTTTCGGAAAAAAGAAGGTAGACCTAATAAGCCTTTAGAACAACATCTGACTAGTTACCCTAGTTAAATAAAACAGAAAAACGCGACTACTGTCAAGCACAGACCAGTATTGAAGTGCACAGGAAATATGCAGCAATCTAAACAGTTTATTTAATTAATATTGAGAATTAGTTGATGTTCACCTGGATTTGTTCCTGAAGAGGGGAAATAATTTAATAAGTTGTCATTTATAGTCATTTGGTAAAATGCATATTTTTATTTGTGTACATTCAAAATGACTACAAAATGTCGTCCCGTTGAAAAATAAAGAAAAACAACAGAATGCACTGCTTTAGCGCAAAACATGAACCAATACACAGCTAGTAGGCTGCTTGATGCGCCTATTTTTAAAAGTCTACATTAAGGTTATTTGACGTTAAATGCATTATTTAAGTCATTTTAGAATAAATCACAGTATATATCATGATAAAAAGTGACTTTACAGTTTGGAAAATATGGTAGGCTATGAAATCCCCCCCAGCAGCAGCAGAGGACTAGTATTCTGCCGCGAGGAACTGCAGAAGAACTAATGACAGTTTGATTTTTTTTTTTTTTTTTTTTTTTTTTTTTTGTCTGACCAATCAGCAGAAAGGGGCGTTTAATTCCCACCCACGTGTAGAAATCGAATATTCAAGCTGTTTATTCAATTTTTCTACCCCTGAAAGAAAAACTACAAATTAAGCCGAATTCTTGTTGTTTTTTTGCAAAAAATTTAAAAACGAAAAAGGAGCCGTTTCTCATTTTTCTACTTTCAATATTAAACAAAAAATCCAATGACCAAAAGATACACGGACCTTGTAAGTATCTGTGTTTTCGTTTTGACATGTGTTCATTATTTATCTATATTATTTGTTGATTAGGAACCGTGACATTTTAGTGAAAAGACCAGATCGTAGTTGATAGTGTTCTGTGACTAGGCCCAGGGTTCAGCACGCATGTGCTCAGAGGATTAATTACAAAATTTAATAGAGTAAAAGTTTTATTATTTGTACGTGTTTAGCGTTACAAACTCAAGCGATTGTAAAACAGCGTAAGAAGAGGCGGGAGAGAAAGAGCAAAAGAATGAATAAAGATTTGTTTGAGATTGATTAATATTTATTTATTTATTGAGTGAGGGGGTGGATCGAGGACCGAATGATTTTAATCTAGCCCCGAATGTTTTGTCCTTAAGTCTCAATCATTTTGCCAAGGAGTTCAGAGGAAAAGTGATAGAAATTATGTAAATGTTGATCGTTTTAGTTGGCCACTGTCGCCATTTACAGTACGCGATTTTGACTGGCATTTCTCTCCGCACACGCACATACACTCACTCACTCACACACCACGTGACTTAATCCTAAACTATTTTAAAGCCCTTGAGCGTGACAGCTATTTTTTTTAAAAACGGTCAGAAAACAACGGTCAGTGTAGCACAGTGTGGACGACAGATCAAGGCAATGGCGACTCAAAAAAGAATCAAACGACTATTCTTTATTTTTGGCAGAACACGAAGAAAGGTACCTTTTAGCTTTTTTCATAGTATTAAAAAAAAACTCTCACACGCATATTCAAATAATAATATATTCTACAAACCATCTGAAGACTTATGACTTGACTCGATATAATCAAAGTAAACTTGCGACTTGACTTAGACTTTGACAACAATGACTTGATTTGGACTTGAGCCCTGTGACTCGGCAAGTCTTTACCTTTTTTTTTTTTTTTTTTTTTTTTTTTTTTTTTTTAAAGAGCTCTGATCGGTTTTTGGCAGAGAGGGACTAGCTAAAGGAGCTCTTGTTAGTGTTTTCATCCACATGATGTTTAGGATATTTAAAGTTTTAGACATTTAAAATAGACAATCACTATAAACAACTTATAATAATAATAATAACAACAATAACAATAATAATAATAAGAAGAAACGCATATGTAGGCTATATTGAAACAGCGGTAGATAGCCTATAGGCTAAACCTTTCAAACATTTTTTTTTCACGTCAAACACTTGAATCTAGCCTACAAATAAAGTTCGCCCATATTTCCTATTTTTGCATCAAAAATAATTCCAAATACAGCCACAGCACTGTTTTGCGTCACTGAGCAACATGGTTTAGTTCCTGAATGAATCAACCGTTTAAATGATTCGGTTCAGTGGCAATGACTCACTTATTAACAGGGACTTGCTGCCACTTACTGGCGATTTTAATTTCACATTTAAAGTATATTTTATAATTTAAATAATTTCAAATATCGGTAACACTTTACAATAAGGTTGTATTAGTTAATGTTAGTTAATACATTAGTTAACATGAACTAACAATGAACAACTCCACTCTTCAGGATTACTTAATGTTTTGTTAATGTTAACTTACACATTTACTAATGCATCTCTTAACATTAACAGATTAACTAGTTAATGATGTGGTTAATGCATTAGTTAAAATGAACTAAAAATTAACAACACACATGTTCAGCATTACTTTACTTAATCTTTGCTAATGTTAACTTATTCATATGCTTCTCTTCACATTAACAACTTAATTAGTTAACGTTGGTTAATGCATTATTAACCATGAACTAACAATGAACTATACCTGTAGACAGCTTTATTTAATTATATTACATACAGTATAAACACACTTTCCTTTAGCAGCTTACACACACAATGTATAAACAATACTAACTCCCCATTTGGGAATTGATTTGGGCTATTGGTAAACTTGGAAACTATCTAAACATCAACTGATAATTCTTCTCATGTTTGTAGACTGTTTATTAACATGTCTTACCATTAACTAAGCATTTACTAAAGGGAATTTGTGAACCTTATTGTAAAGTGTGCACTAGATCGACATTAACTAATGTTTAACTAACATTTGTAGACTGTTTATTAACATGACTTAACTTACCATTAATAAAGCGTTTACTAAGGAGATTTGTGAACCTTATTGTAAAGTGTGCACTAGTCCAGCATTAACTAACGTTTAACTAACATTTGTAGACTGTTTATTAACATGACTTAACATTACCATTAACTAACTATTAACTTACAAAGCAGTCATTATTGATTTTACTGGACCTTAAATGAGTGAAAGCCATTCATGCATCTCTTACATTTTCAGAAACTTTATTACATATTATATTATTACATAACAGTGGTATACATTATATACATTTATATTATATAATCAATGCATTAAATAAAGAAACAAACTTTGAGAAGAAGAATGAGTTTTTCCTAACATTAACTGGAAGTGAGCAACCATGGTCAGGATGATGGACAAACAGCTGGTAATCACCTTTGCGTTTTAAAGCTGCTATTTACGATGAATGTCATTGAAAAGTCTTCCAAGAGGAACATTTCTATCCCGCTTTCCAAGTCAGTTAATCCACTCCATCAGACGATGTTTTTGTAGGTCCAGTCCGTCCTGTTCCCGCCGAACCCCGAGAAGAGAACAAATGTGCGCGCGCTCATCGTCACGTGGAACGAAGCGATTTCCAAAGGAAAATCTCCTCCAGCTCACGCTGTAATATATAAAGTTTATGTTCATACCGTCTCCACGACTTCATCCAGAACCGCGATTTCTAAGGGGAGATCTTTTGGTGATAAGGTTTTAATATATTATGTTTATGTTTTCTTCTTGCAAGTCGTCCGCCATTTGTTTACCCTAAAGTCACTTTTGTCCGCGTGAGATTTCCCGCATTTACAGTCGTGATTTGTGATTTGAATGGATTCCTGTTAAGTGTGTGGTGTGCTGTCACCATAGACAGTAAAAAATAATAATAATACGCTGTCACACTATAGTAACAAAACTGTTAAATCTGTTTTTTTTTTTTTTTTTTTTTTTTTTTTTTGTTATGTCTTAATCTTGTTAATAAACAGTCTACAAATATTAGTAACACATCAGTTAATGTTGGACTAGTGCAAACTTTACAATAAGTTTCACAAATTAATTCCCTTAAATAACCCTTTGATAGTAGTAAGTCATGTTAATAAACAGTCTACAAACATGAGAAGCTTTATCAGTTGTTGTTTAGATGGTTTCCAAGTTTACCAGTAGCCCAAATCAGTGTCCAAATGGGGAGTTAGTATTGTTTATCCATTGTGTGTTAGCTGCTAAATAATTGTATGTGTACATACTGTATTATAATTAAATAAAGCTTATTAAATAAAGCTATCGACTAGCATAGTTCATTGTTAGTTCATGTTAACCAATACATGAACTAATGCATTAGTATACGAATAATTAAACATAAGCAAAAATAAAGTAATGCTGAACAGATGTGTTGTTCATTTTTAGTTCATTTTAACTAATGCATTAACCACATCATTAACTAGTTAATCTGTTAATGTGAAGAGATGCATTAGTAAATGTGTAAGTTAACATTAGCAAAACATTAAGTAATCCTGAAGAGTGGAGTTGTTCATTGTTAGTTCATGTTAACTAATGTATTAACTAATACATTAGTATATGAATAAGTTAACATGAACAAAGATTAAGTAATGTTGAACAGATGCGTTGTTCATTGTTAGTTAATGTTAACTAATGCATTAACTAACGTTATCTAATACAACCTTATTGTAAAATGTTACCCAAATATCAGTATTCAACGTTTTATGTTTAATATATCAAAACATTATTTATGCATTTGTAATTACAGGTTAAATGCATTCATGTCTTGCATTAAACAGTGTGTAAATACATCTAAATGCCATTTCAGATGCAGCTTCTGTGTGGATTTCATTTACTTGGTAACAGCCCAAATGTCTTATTATTCTAATTCACTGATTAAATCTAAGAATTTGACTCAAAAGATAATGGACTTTTAGAAAAAAAAATGGCTTTATAAAGGTAAAATTTCCCATAAAATGTAAAAATCAATTTAAACTTATTGGAAAAGATTCATTTCTATCAGTGTGAACTGACCACCACACAGAATATAAAGAATATTAAAAACTTTAGGAGTCAGCTGTCCACGGCAGTCCTTAAGCCCATTCACTGATGGTTTATTATTTTTATTTAACTTTGTATATATTATAACTATTTTGTTGTATATTTACTGTTCCTCTTCATTTATATAGCTCTTTGCCCAGTAATTAACGTTCTGTATCAAAGATTATGCCATAGTACAACTATTATTTTAATGTCAAATTGCTATGTTCTGTTCTTTTAATATGGAACCAGCACTGTTTTGTTCCATTATTCTCAATAATTTTAAAAAGTTGAATCTTAAATGTTATTATACAGATAATAACTTTAGAATTTAACACAGTTGATAAAAGTAGGCTAACAAATTTTGAGTCTGAAGTGAGGTCCAGTGTCTTTGATTATGAAAACCTCTGACATATATGATCCTTTTGAATATTGTTCGTAATAAAATTCCATACCCAAGACATACAAAAGCCTTAAATTAAATAGGCCCAAAGATAGATCTAAATAAAATATAAACTGTTAAAGCACTAAGGAATTACAGACTGTTCTATCAATTGAAAAAGGAATTCTCAGCACTATAAATAGTAGCATGGTAATTGACCATTTTGCTCAAGTCAAGTCTTGGAGATGATTCCACCCTCCAAGAAATAGGCTAGAGAACACAGAAAGATAGATTGAAGAATCATAAAGAAGGATAAAAATGTCACCAAGAGCATGAAGTAGACAAGATACAAGCAGCTAGACAGATGAGTTATGAGAAATGAGAGAACAATAAGAGAAGGGAGGAGAGGCTATAAAAAAAAGAAAAAAAGAATGAGACAGTAATGCTAGCATAAATGAGAAATGAAATAAGAGGTCGAAGTATAATATAGATGATTGTAAAAAATGTATAATTAAAAATTAAAAAAAAAGTTCTGCATGGCACTGTTTCACACACAAGCTGTAAAAGAGATAATATTGTGTGGAGTATCTGTGTGTGAGAGAAAAAGTAATTAATTTAATACCTTTTTAGTAATGAGACTGTGAAATGATGGGAGGAGTCAGAAAAAAGACTGAATGAAATTGTATAAAGTTGCATACTATATTTGTTAATTTGTGTTTATTATTAAACTATATTACATAAAAAAGTTCTTCCAAAACACGTATTTCTTGCTTTCCTCCTCCCCCCTAATTAGCCCCTGATGTTTCGGCCTCGGCCCCAGATGTTTTCAAATCCTAGAAATGCCTCTGCAGTGAACACACTCAGAAGAATTGGAGAAACTGAGGAGGAGTTTCAACATCTGGAAAAACGTTTGGAAATTAAGAAGATCTGGGCAGGAATTGCACAAAAAAAAAAAGAAAGAAAGAAAAAAACTCTCCAAAAAAAAAAAAAAAACATTTCCTCAATAAAGCTCTCATCTTTGACTAAGTCCATTATTTATTTTAATTATTATATTGATTTTATGACTGAACAATGGCTTGTTAGATACAGAGAGAGCATAAGCTAATTGAATAGAATATCCTTGTCATTGTACAAGTACAATAAGATTTATTTTGAAACTTCCAAATTGATAGTAAAGCTTAAGAATACAAATGATTTAAAATGGCAATATAAAATGATCAATTATAAAAAGTTTGCAGCAGTATTAAAATAGTGCAAATTAGCTCAGATGTGCAGTGCAGCATTAAAACCTAAACAGAACAAACAGAAAACATAATGTAATAAAACGGTAGGGGTGAATTTATTATTCCATGTACATTTGAGGTCCATGTGTGTACTGGGCTACTTTTTAGTTACAGCAGCTATCAAGTTAAATGAAGTCAGTTGTGCAGACAGTTTTGGAGGGAGAGACAGATTGTGGAGGGCACTAACTTAAACTGCTGGAATAAAGAGTTTTAAAGGGTTAGTGATGGAAAACTTGCAGGTCAATGGGCATCAATGTTTAAGGTTGGTAAACACCTGTACACGGACGCATATAATATACCCGCCTGACATTGGCATGTGTTATTCAGGTGTCAAAGTTGGGCAGAATTGAAGGAAGAAACCTCAAAGACAGTGCCAGAAGGATGCTGGACAGGTAAAGTCTACAAAACGTGCAACATTAATCAAACATTGTGGTGTCAATACTCAATAAGTTACAACGCAAATCAGAAATTTAACAAATAATTCCTTTACTGGTCATTTTGAATTGTCAAACTTTGTCTGCAGTTGTTGACCACCTCAATCTGTATTAAATTTTAGGGTTTTAAAAACTTTCCTCATGTCCAAATTCAACATGAAGGGGGGTGGTCCGCTGCAGAAAGAGGCATTTGAAAAGACTGCACTGTTCTCTGTCATTGGAGGTATGTGTATAAAACACACAACATTTACCAGAGAGCTTCTCTCTTTTTAAACACACACTGAATAGTGATACACTATATATATCTCATTTTTGTTTTTAGTAGGCATCCAAGCTAAAGAGGATGACTCCCTGTCACAATTAGTGTAATTAAAGTAAAAAACTATGTCAAAAAGCTTTTCTTGTGCTGTTTTTTCCCCTCTTATTTGGCAGATGCTGTGATAACCCACTTCCCGGCAGCAACAGAGTTGGACTTGAGGAATACAGTTGGAAAGCATTTTAATAAGAAATAAAACCAATAAATAATAATTATTATTAATTATTTAGATTTTTTCTTTTAAATATCTAAAGTTATTTTAAATATTTTATTTTTTAATTTTTATATTTTTATTATCTTAATTTGTTAAAAATTCCCGATTTTTTAATCATAATATTTATATTTAAATGTATTGTATTTATAAAATTTTATTTTGTCATTAATTGACTTCTGTATTTTTTATCATTTTGTATTGTCTTATGTTATCCAATGTTCCCTCTAATTTTTTTTCTTGCTGAGCAAAACTTTTCTCTATTGGGCGGACATTTCGGCCACCTGTGCAAAAACATTCTTTATACCAGACATGTACAGCGCGCACAAAAAAAGTGTGTAACTTTTAACTTTAATGAGCTATTTGTATTTAATTTGACCCATGACTAAATTATGTACATTTTAGATTACCTGAGAAAACTTTATATTTTATATATATATATATATATATATATATATATATATATATATATATATATACAGTATAATACACTGCCATTCAAAAGTTTGGGATCAATAATGTTTATTAAATAAGTTTCTTATGCTCATCAAGGCTGTATCTATTTGATAAAAATATTGAATATTATTTCACAAAATAAGATTGTGAAATATTATTGCAATTTAAAATAAAAGTTTTCTATTTTAATATACTTTAAAATATAATTTATTCCTATGAAGCAAAGCAATTTTCAGCACCATTTCTCCAGTCAGTTTTTCGGTGTCACATGATCCTTCACAAATCATTCTAATATGCTGATTTATAATCAATGTTAGAAACAGTTGTGCTGCATAATATTTTTTTGGGACTTGTGATATTTTTTCGGGATTCTTTGATAAATAAAAAGTTAAAAAGGACAGTGTTTATTCAAAATAGAAATTTTGTGTTACAATATACACTACTAAAATGTTTGTGGTAAATATTTTTTTTTTCTTTTTTTAAAGAAATTAATACTTTTATTCAGCAAGAATGTGATAATAAAGACATATTTTTAGAAAAGATTTCTATTTTGAATAAATGCTGTTCTTTTTAACTTTTTTATTAATCTAAGAATCAAAGAAAAAAGTAAAACGTTCCAAACCAAAAAAATAAAAAAAAAAAAGTAAAAATATTAAGCAGCACAACAGATTCATCACTGATAATAAATTAGCATATTAGAATGATTTCTGAAGGATAATATGACACTGAAGGCTGGAGTAATGATGCTTAATGATGATGAGCTTTGCTCCACGGGAATAAATTATATTTTAAAGTATATTAAAACAGGAAACCAATATTAGAAATTGCAATAATGTTTCACAATATTACTGTTTTTTTCTTCTGTATTTTCGATAAAATAAATACATCCTTGATGAGCAGAGATTCCATTAAAAAACAAGGTCAATTATTTATTAGGTTAATAATATATGCCTAACATAATATAATATCAAAACAAACTGAAGCATTTAAACTGATAGAATAGAATAGAATAGAATAGAATAGAATAGAATAGAATAGAATAGAAACTGAAGCATTTAAACTGAGATCTGTAAGTTAAATATAAAAAAAAACAAAAAACGTGAACGTCAATTCTTCTATAGCTATCTAAACATCCCTATGATGTACAGTTTGCACACTACACCTGTGTGACTGTAAATGTCTCTGAGTTTTGTTACCGTTCTGTGCCCATCATCCGCTGTTTCCAGCACTTAATCAAGCCACTCTTCTTTAATACATGATGACGTTTTATTTCACGTCATTGCGTTTGCGTCGGCTCTCGAGTTGAGCTATTTCGTAGGCTACGCAACCATTAAAATATTCGGTTTCAACAGCGACTCATTTGGCGCACATCATTCCCTTTCTACGAAACTGTAAACCGCATTCACCGGTTCTTACTCTATCGTGATATCAACTCTATAGCGGTTTACCCGAGCATTGCAATTCATTCGCTTTCGCAAATAGCTTTCCCAACTCATTTATGCGTGTGCGCGGCACATTATTTCTTCTGCGCGGCAGCGGTGGAAGAAGTGCGCGGCCGCGCGCGCGCAGCTTAGAGGGAACATTGATGTTATCCAAGTTGTTAAATGTTATTTTTCTTAATAAAAGCTGTATATTTAATTTCTTTGGATGGATTGACATTTTGTTGTCTATTAGATGTATATATGACTATTCTGTTCTTAGGCTATGGTTAGACGTCTATTAAATTTTCACTGACAGCCCAAATTCAGCCTTGTTTTAGCCTAGACCCATATTCACCGTCTATTAGATGTATATATTTAGTCGTTTAATAGCGGTCTAAATGATGACTAGTCTATTCTTCCGCTATGGTTAAACTTTATTAAATTTTCACTGACAGCACAAATTTAGCCTTGTTTTAGCCTAGACGTCTGGGCTGTGTTTAGACGGCTAATAGACGTCTTTTTAAACATAAAATTGCTTGCTGGGAACATGGGTGGGTAAATGACAGATCTATAATTTTTGGGTAAATCCTTTAAGCATTTACAAGCATTTACAAGAGAATAACATTCACAGTCTTACCAAGTACGGTGACATTGATGTTTGTCTGATTTTGTCCACTAGGAAATATGAAGATACAAGTATAGATCCCATCATCCAGCAGTGTCATTCCCAGCAGCTGAACCGATCCATTCTTCTCTGTAATATTCCCAATAAATTTGACCTTGTCCAGTAAATCGTTTTTGTGTTCAGTTTTACCATCTTTGTCAATGATTAAGAAGGTTTCCTGTTTGGGGTTTTCTCTTGTCTGTTTCTGCCAGATAACATGAATTAAATTATCCTCTGTCTCAGTCAGATGACAAAACAAAGTGATATTTCGTCCTATTTTGACTGATGCATCATGACCAATAATCTTAACACCTGCAAAATACGTAAAAAAAAAAAAAAAGCGTGAGTAAACATATAAATATCTTCTGGAAAATAAGTGAGTTTTGCTCACGATTCAAAACTGAATCAAGGCTGATTTGTTTTTTTTTTTTTTTAGCATGACAACAAAAATGACCCAAATTAATTTGATTTAATCTTAATTTACTGAAAAGATGATATTATGTTATCACTCAACTCAGTGTGAGCACCCCAACAGGACGACATGAATGACAATGACACAGGATAAAGGAATAACGACAATGATAATACAGTGCATCTGCCGCAGGACCTGCAAGAATGAAAGGGGTTTAAGCGACTTCTGGTTAGACGCAGGAGAAGCCAGGCCTGGAGGCAACCCACAGTGCTCAGAGCCTCCTAGTGTCGCCAAAACCTGGGTAAGCCCGGGACTAGGTAATGAAAAATTCCAACACACATCACCCAGTCCAAATTGAGACCTGAGATCATCTTGGTCTCTGAGGCCACAAAACAGCTGATCTTGTTGGAGCTGACAGTGCCCTGGGAAGAGAGAATGGAGGAGGCTCAAGTGAGAAAGAGGGAGAAATACCAAGAACTGGTGGAGGATTGTCGGACCATGTATATGTTCATAAGCAACTGAAAAAAGCACAAAAGTCAGGGGATGTCAAAACTTCTCCAGGCCCCCAAAACCCCTTAGACCCCAGAGGGTTAACTGAACAAGAGCCATAGGCAACAACGTGGAGGCAGCAGAAAAAGCTCCCAGATGGCTCTGGTTGAAGAGGGGAGAGCAGTGGGAACAATAGAATGTCACTTGGACACAGGCCGGGGTCTGATCAGCCTCGGTCACGTCGCCAGGACGAGGGTGTCTGTTGTAAGACCCAAAACACCCAGTGAATCCTGGAAACAACACTGATGATGTGTCCAAGGTCGTGCAGCAGAAGATGTTGTCTATAAACTAAAAATCATTAAACCCCAAAATCCTAAACTCATATATCCAATACATATATAAGTTAACATATAAATAAATAAAGAAAAAGCAACTTGCCTGTTATGCTGTTGCATAAGAGATAAATCAAAAACAGACTGAAGAATAAGTCAAAAACATTTCTTCTCCAAAGTAGAAGATGCATACTGAACTACTCTCGTGTCTCTCACGCTAGTCTGTGTGCTGTTGATGACTGCTATCACATTAGAAAAACCTCAGTGGACTGTTGCATGAGCAGAAGGGAAGGGGAGGGAACCCATGCATATTTGTGTGTGTGCTCACAAGGCAGAGCGATGAATGAATGAATGAGTGTAACCAACAAAGGCTGCTGTTTTTCTTGGTTTGGTTTTGTTTTAGTTTTTTTCCTTTGTCACTGTTTTGTTTAATATTGCTGTTTTGAATTTAACTGTTCATTTAACTTGACTATCTGTTTAATTTATCTTAAAGAGTTAGTTCACTCAAAAATGAAATTCTGTCAATAATTACTCACCCTCATGTCATTCTAAACCCGTAAAACCTCCGTTCATCTTCAGAACACAAATTTAGATATTTTTGATGAAATCTGAGAGCTCTCTGACACTGAAGGCAAGGATATTACCATGATCAATGCACAGAAACATAGCAAGGACATCGGTAAAATAGTCCATGTGACATCAGGGGTTTAACCGTAATTTTACGAAGCTACGAGAACACGTTTTGTGTTCAAAGAAAAAAATAATAACATAATTTATTCAACAATTCTTGTCCCAGTTACCATCTTCTGCCATTTTTGAGAGTAGCTACCCAGAACGTAATCAGCATTGTTTACGTTCTGTAGAAATCGCGTGCATGCTGAATGTAAACAATGAAACAAAAATGAATAAAATGCAGTATTATGCATGCCATGCTAGTTGTTGGCAATGTCACATTGTAAAGAAACAGTGTGCGCCTGCACATATATGCATTCGTATGGACCGAACATCTATTACAGATGCACACAACATCACTGTTTCACAAATTCAGTGACACTGAGATGATCGTTATCAAAAACTCACACCATTTTCAGGGCCCCAAAATGCTGCTTTTGTGTAAATGAATGGCTAAAACACATAAAAACTATTTTTTTTTTAAAGCTTAACAGAAAGTTTTCAGAAAACAGAACTGCATCAGAACTGAACCAAAGAGCAGAAGAAGATTGTCTGATGAGTCATGCTTTCATCTACATTTTTTATTCTTATTTTCTTTTTTATAAAAAAGAAGAGATCTTATATGAAATACTACAGATGAAAACAGGAAGTGCTACCTTCAGAGCAGGGGTGTCAAACTCGGTTCCAGGTGGGTCACTGTCCTGCATAGTCCTCAGGGACTATAGAAACCTTTATAGAAAGGTTTGAAATGTAGGAATCGTCACAAACGTGGAAAATAGGACATTTCTGATAGCACGAGAAGGCAGCATGAGCCCTGTTTTTCCATATTTTGCCATTCTGATTTCAAAGTATGTTTTAACTCTTTATATGCCATAAAGACAGCAGTGTCTTTTGAATGTGAAAATATTTTCAACTGTAACCAAAACATCCTGATAACATTTAGAACGAGTCATAAAATGACATTGCAATTTACAAATTCTGCAGGTTTTTCCAAACTAAATAGAATGGGATTGCCAAATTATGTTTTATATCACACATCTTAATGTTTTCTAAAAACCCTTCTGCAATATCGCTTAGACATTAACATGCCAAAAAAGGAAGGCAAGGTTCAGAATCTATTAATTAATCCACAGACTTTGCATTTTGGCTGTATCTGTGATTTAACATGCAAATGGCATGCCTGAGCAGCAAAGAAATCTGCCGTTTATGCGACTCGCTTATGCCTGGTCAACAATGGTTCTTTCTTCAGTCTAAACTGCATTGTGAGAAAACCTTTCTGCTGCCAGCTGGCTCTGAAGCCATGAACAACGCCAAAGGCATAATGGAAGTCAGATGTTGGCTGTTTTATGGTATGCCAACACACATTTTAGAACAACCAGATCAACCTGAAACTAAGTCTGTAGTTACTGCTCTACCCACTTCGCATTCCCCATTGTCCACAAAAGCTGAACAGTGTAGAAAATAAAATAAAATTTTAGAGTGTCAAATTGTCTTATTTTACTGTTACAAATCATCATCTCTGCACCAATCTTACAGTCTAGAATTAGTTCAGACATGATCAACTGGATTGAATAGTATAGCTTTCCCAAAAAATGGTGTTCGGCAATTCTAGTTTCATAAACCACTTTAAAATGTGACATCATGTCCTGCTGCTCTAATAACAATAATGCAACGCAATGCATTTACAAAGTGTATACAGCAAATGGTGAATTTTAAACAATATAAAGACCCACTTTGCAAAGTCAAATAGACTATGTGATCTGTTCATAAACAAGTCTCCTTAAATCATGGTTGGATGGTATAAATAACACCCCATAATTATAGTTTATTCTGAATTCTTCTGTACTTGACCTAACACAGACAGTACACGAATTTAATGAATGTGGAAGATTTTCCCTGTAGTCCAATGTACCCAAAAAAACAAATACCCCAAAGACAAATCCAGCCTCAGGAGTCCAGTCATGGAGTACTTAGCTTTTAACAAACTGTAGAAAACTGATAAAAGCTGCATTTCTCTGCATTCTGCATAGCTTTTAATCCAAATATGACTTTTGCATCCTCACAGCAGCTAAATGTTACTGTATTACCTCTACTAATGTTGAAACAAAATCTTTCAAAATGTTTTTGCAGAGACTGGTGATAAAATAACAGTTACATTGTAAAACTGCCTCCTATCTTAAAATAACAATTATCCCAGGGCTGGTCCTCTCTCTTCTCACCCCTCCCATATCCTTCCGGAGCTCCTCCGTGGGATCTGAGATAGGTGTGCTGTGCAGTTGTTTCTCATTAACATTCATTCCACTGGCCTTGCTCCATTCAGTTCTCGCCTTCTCGCTGTTCATGCAATATCAGAAAAGTAATATGATTGGTTGTTGTCACTATGACAGTCGCACCAAGCTGTTATATTATCTGACCCAGTAGCCATGCTACTAATGGTACCATATTTACATGGACTTGAAAACAGATCACACTCACACTGCCTAGCTGTAATTCAGTGAGGAAAGACACTTTGCCTGGAGATGGAAATGCCTGGAAATGTCTCAGTGTGACTGGTGCAATGGTCTCTTTCTCACTGGCATGGCAAATTTATTTATATGGCATATTTCATACACAATGGAAATTCAAAGCGCTTTACATAAAATTAAGTAAAATAATCAGAACAATAAAACAAGGAATTTAAAAAATGTTTAAAATGATTTCAATATTGATTTAAAATTAATTTTAAATGGTTAAAGATAGAAAACGATTATATATAAAATGCAGTGCAATCAGTTTGAATGTAGCACAGTGCTGATTCACTAAATGCACAGCTAAACAGATGAGTTTTGAGTCTGCATTTAAATGTGGCTAATGTTTTAGAACATCTGATCTCTTCTGGAAACTGGTTCCAGCTGCAGGGAGCATAATAACTAAAAGCAGACTCCCCTTGTTTTGTGTGAACTCTTGGTATTTCTAACTGACTCGATCCTAATGATCTGAGTGCTTTGTTTGGTTTATATTCAGTGAGCATATCTGCAGTGTATTTAGGTCCTAGGCCATTGAGTGATTTATAAATGAGTAATCAATCCTAAATATAACTGTAAGCCAGTGTAAGGACCTGAGGACTGGTTCTTGGCAGCAGTGTTCTGGATGAGCTGCAGCTGTCTAATGGTCTTTTTTGGAAGGCCGGTGAGGAGACCATTAAAGTAGTCCACCCTGCTGGTGATAAAGGCATGAACAAGTTTCTCGACTGTTTCTCGACTGGAAACAAAACATCTAATTCTTGCAATGTTTTTGAGAAGTTAGTATGCTGATTTAGTTACTGCTTTGCAGTGGTGGACGAAGTACAAAAATCAAGTACTTGTGTTAAAGTACAGATACGTATAATGAAATATGACTCAAGTAAAAGTACTCCTTTTTTAATTTTACTCGAGTGAAAGTACAAAAGTGCTAGAATTTTTATGTACTTAAGTACTGATAGATAGATTTATTTTGTAATTATATATAGGCTACTTAATTTAACTTTATATTAGCACATATTTGCTGCTCAAAATACCTGGGATTTTCCCAAAATAACCACTATATGGAGTCAAGATATATTTTTTGTTGTTGATATGGACTACGTTGACGAGAGTGATGTAGTAATGTTCACTGAGAGAAAACAGATCTGGCCACCTGATCTTCACCAGTAAGACATTTTTTTTTTTTTTAAGTTTGTTGTTTTGCAGAACATCACAGTTATATATGACATGAGAATAAGGCCTGAAGTTGGGAAGAACATTTTAAGGAAAATATAATTATATTTTCATAATCATTTTTTTCTTCTCAAACCTTGTCTGTGGTGTAAAAACACCCCTGGCCAAATACTCCCAGAGGACATTACTTCTAAATCTGATAATTACTGTAGTTACCATGTTCTGAACATCACAGCCTTTATTTTCCACCAGATGTAATATATCTAGGTGGCTGAATAAAAATATTTGGACTTTATATCTAAACATTACCTCAACTTAGCACCAGCAAACTTGTTAGCTAGACAGTTAGCATTAGCTAACAATATTCACTTATTTTGTGGTTATGAATAAACATTCATATCTGTCTACTTGGCTAGTTAATCCAAGCAATATAAAAAATTATACTGTTGCTAAACAATATAAAAACAGACTAGGGCTAAATGCGTAGCATTTTAATAAAACTGTTAACGTTACGGCAGCGGGAAATTTGAACATGCATGGGTTATTTTATTTAATCTGTGTTATTTTAATGTTTCTTTTTTTTTTTTTTTACCTAAAAGATAGCGACAGTGTCTGCATTCAAGCATTTCAGTGGGCTTGAATAGATCACCCTTTACGGCAGATTTAGTTCACAAACAACTGACAGTTTTATATAATTTTCAGTTACAATAATTAATCCTAAAATTCGACATTAGTAACTAACTTTTAGCAGCATCAGTCACCCGTGCGCACTCACAAGATCTCCCGGTTCTTACTTGTGAATTCAGTTCACTGGAGACTCGCACTAAATGGTTCATTTGAATCAGTGAGTTGTCAGCTCGAGAACAGCTGCAATCAGATCATTCTAATTCGTGAATGAATCGTTTGGTGTGATTTTCAAATTAAAAGGTTCATTGAAAAGAATCAGTTCGTTCTTGAATCCGACACCACTTCTGCATGTCGGAGCATGTGATATATTATAAGAAGTAACGATATGTTTTATGAAATGTAGTGAAGTAAAAAGTACGATCTTATGCTTTGGAATTTAGTGAAGTAAAAGTTACTCAAAATAAAACTACTCCAGTAAAGTACAGATACTTGAAAAATGTACTTAAGTACAGTAACAAAGTAAAGCTACTCCGTTACTGTCCACCACTGCTGTTTTGACATGACTACTGAAACTAAGGTCTGTCTCCAGAATCACACTAACATTCTTGACTTGATTTTTAGTTGTTTGATCCCTAGAGTCAAGGTATGCATTCACCTTGAGAACTTCATCTTTGTTTCCAAATGCAATGACTTCAGTTTTCTCCTTGTTTAACTGATGAAAGTTCTGGAACATCCAACTGTTAATTTCATCAATGCATTGGCAGAGGGAGTCAATGGGGGCTGTAGTCATTTGGTGATAAGGCCAGGTAAATCTGGGTATCATCAGCATATCTGTGATAGGCAATTTGGTTCTTTCTCATTATTTTACTTAGTGGGAGCATATACAGGCTAAATGAGAATGGTGCAAGAATTGAGCCTTATGGGACTCCGCATGTCATGGACCTCCACTTAGACTTATGCTCTCGATACTCACATAATAACCTCTCCTAGAGGTTAGAGGTCCTCTCTCATAAAAATACACTAAAACAGAAATGCCCAATCCTGTGCCTGGAGATCTACAAAGTTCATCTCCAACCCTGATCAAACACACCTGAACCAGCTAATTAATCTCTTCAGTAGCATGGATAATTACGGACAGGTGTGTTGGAGCAGGGCTGGAACATGCTGGTGATTTTAACAGTAAAAGACTGTTAAAATGCAAAAAAAAAAAAAAAACTGTTAATTGTTAACAGTAAGTTTCTCAACTATGCAGTTGAATAACTGTAACACCGTGTCTACTGTACACCGGAAGCAACAGTTGTCATGTTAAAGTCTGTCTACACTGGATGCGACAAAGCGCCTGCTGAAAATCATTTGAACTTTACTGTCAGGGACTTGCTGCTGGTGTCAGGCACTGTCAGGGACTTGTTGCTGCTTGGAGCTGCTTGTGCCAGGTGTAGACACAGTGTTATATATGGAACACTGCATTTATTGTAACTTTACAGAAAAACAGTTCAACACATCAAACTGTAGTGTGTTTAGGCACCATGCAATTGTGTGGGGCCCCGTGGTCCAGGGGGTCCCCACGGAACACAATTTCTACCAAGGGGGGCCCCCAGACACCGCTTGCTTAGGGCCCCAAAAACTCTAAACACGCCCCTGACATCAACATGTCTTGTCTTATATTGTAAAGTACTGTGAGGGTTCCAGTCCCCTCTCTCTCCTGCATTTGGCCATGAGTTCTCATCAACATCATCATGATAATCCCTCTTATTTTGGTAAAAAAAAAAAACATTTTTCTGCAAGGTGTATGTAAACTTTTGAATTCAAATGTAAATAAAAATTAAATTAATTTAAATAATATTTACAAAAAAAAAAACCTGCCTTGTGACAGCAGTGCCCTTCACAGGGTGCAAAGACAAGTGAACCACACTATACAGCTGCAAGAAATCAAGTAAATTTGATTCAATAATCTGTAAGCCTACTTGTTGATGATGTATGGGCTAAAATCACATAGAGTCTTGCCTATAACATTACATGCGTATCTCATACACTCCAACAATACATAAAAGTTATTAAAAAAATAATATTATGCTTGACATTGCTGAAGATTTTGGCATGCATTTTACGTGTCTCTGTTGTCTGTTAGATCATTATTAACTGATAAAAGTAATTTAACACTAATCATATTTTTATTATCATAATAATTTCAATCACCATGCTACAGAACTGGTCTCCCACCTAAATAGTTAATAACCTGGTAACGTTACCATTATTTCTGACCCCAAACCACCCATTTACATTGCAAGTGAAACTGTATTTCTCAACCATGTCTAAGTAAGTGACTAATTAAAGATGTCCAGTACAGTTATTGACCACAACCGCTGCTGCCGTCAGTTGTGAAGCAGAATGCAAATATAAGTTATTATATTTTATCCACACTCTTGACAAACAAGTCTTTCACGGCCAACCGTTGATGAAAAATCTGAGGTACTAAAGAACATCACCTCAGTCTCCCAACGCTCACTAACAAACTGTCAAATGAACTCCAACTCTAAGAACCACATTCCTGTCTGTGCAACAGCAACCACCAGAGCACAGAAGGTCAGAAAGTCTGCCACAGCCAGAAGGCATCACAAGAAAAGTGCAACATAGGAGACAAAGTTTTGCAACCCAGCTTCACACAGCCATGCCAAACTACCTCCGACTGTCTGCTAAAGAACTTCCTGCCTTGCTGGACTGACCCCTATTAAACCATGAACACGCCCTCATCCAAGCCAAGGATGCAGAGAGCCAGTCTTCAGTGACATACAAGCAAAGGGGGGAGACAACACTGACTGAAACAGATCTGACCACACATACACTACAAGATTGACACACACAACATTACCTACACCCAGAGGTAACCACATCTACTGATAACACATTCAACAAACATATTCTTCCCACAAGCAGAATATACAAATTTTAGCGTAACAAAGTTACATATACCCACCATGAAGAAACATGCAGCCATCCTCACAATAGCTAGCACACCTAACACTAAGTTAAGGTACATGACACACTAGCTGCACATGACATCCTAGCTCAACAGTAGTTGTAAGCCATGCTAGAAAAACCCACAGCAGCTTTGTTTTGTTTTGTTCTTCTTTTACTTATCCTTTTCCTTCCCCTCTTTCCTGAGTAGGTGAAACACCTAGACACCCTGCAAGGGTCGAAGGTCTGATATTAGGATTGACTCGCCACACCTAATATCCGCTAGCCACTCTAAACTGAATGGAAGCCAGAGAGCTCCATGCATGATAGGTCAATTCATTTCATTGCAAATGATGTTACTAGAAAACCAACGGTAAACGTTTAAATTAAGACAACCTAGAAGAACCAAACAAAGTTAACCACAAATTTGATTGACGAATCAAAATAAAACAACGATTTCCAAAATGATCTAAACTTTCCTCAATGTACTAAACTACATTGACTAATTGTAATTAACCACATGTACCTAAATAACCTGATGCCTGCACCAGTACAGTAACTGTCATGGAAGTGTTGTCTTGTCGATTGCTGTGTTTGTCTGCTTCTTCTGCCTTTGTTTCTCCAGCGATCGACGATGTCTTCTGCTAAACACCTCGCCGATCGAAAGGGGGGGATGTAGCGTATCAGACCCGAACCAGACAAATTAAAGATTCGATCATGAGCATGGTTGAAACATGAGGAGCCGAATTCCACAGAAAGGCAGGATGTTGTAAATCAACTCCTAGCACCACAGTCTAAAGCAAGATAACCAACCAACTCTTTCAGAGAACAGCTTTCAACATTAACACCATTAGAACAATTATTGACAATTTCAATTCGGAGAAGAGATTGTCAAATTTGGGGCAAGTAATCCAGATTGATGGTCAAAGAGACGCACAGCGTTACCATCACATGCAAAATCCCATGATATTCCCATGAAATTCCTAAGGAGACCTGTTAACCTCTCTGGTCTTCACAGGACATATCCTTACTCCACAGAATGGCACAGAGAATGCCTTCCAATGCATATATGCACCAAAATGAACTCAAAAAAGACTTCTAAATGGATATCAGTCCATTGCTTAACTCCATATCATACATGTAACCCACACATTTGACTTTAATGTTTCTAATCACTTATTGTGTATGTCTTTTTAATAACTATTGAATAGTTTAAGTATTCATATTCATGTTTAGTATGTGTGTGTTCGAATCTTCTTGCTTGAAACGTTTCTGACCATCAGTTATTTGTCAAATGTATCATATTCTTATCATAGGAATCATGTCCAAAATTATACCCTGCAAGAGCGGGAAAATTTGGACCACGTGAGTGATAAGATAACATATGATTTATGAATGGGTAGGACAAACATCGCAACACCCCGAGCAAAGACAATATCTAATTGGTCAAGACAACATTTGAGGTGTGGCCAAAAGGCCAGTTTAAATACTCAGGACACCATCAAATTTTGCTTTTTAGCTTTGGCTTTTCAGCTGCTGCTTTTAGTCATCACTTTTAGGGTTCTTTGAGTGCGGTTCCAGCGTGCTTCGGCCTGCACGCTTGCTGCTACTTAGCCACGATGAGAAGAAACACCACCTAGTCTCGTCAAACTTTACTTCTATTCTTTTACTTTAGTTTCTTTTCTTTTCCGTTTGAGAGTTTCGTGTTCTGAGTTAAGTTTTGTAACGCCGTGTCTCCGAGTCTGACCTCGCGTGCCCGTCTGAAACTTCATCCAGCCCACAACTCCGCATCGTCAGCCTACGCCCAACCACGGGCTTCCCAAGACGTCACTTTCAACGACTACTGAACTTCCAGCCAATCAGCAACCTCGGGAAACCCCCCCCAAGACGTCACTTCAGCGACTACTGAAACCCCCTTTTCAGCGACAACAAAGGGGTACCTGTTGACTCTGATCTGTACTGGTGAATCTAATATAATTTTAACCTCATTGAGGAACTCAATGTGAGGGTTAATTAAGTAATTAATGGTTGTTCATGTCTATGCAATTTCACGTATTGCTCTAAACTTGGGATTCCACATTTTCTTTCTCTTAAACACATTCTTTCCTAACGTTCCTTATCCTCCTGCAACTGTGTGAATGTGTGAGTGTGTGTGCTTATGTGTTAGATTAGTTTATATGTCTTAAATTTATCTAATAAAGCCTTATTCATATTGAAAAGAGGAGTATCTTGTGTTTTGTGCTTACAAGTTAATGTCTTAAACTGCCGATCTTGGTACTGTGCTAATTAATAGTGTTTTCACTATACTTTGGATATTAATATCCAGTGCAGATTTGATGTAAAACAGCTCGTTCAGTGAATCACTGGCCGTTTCAATGATCAGCCGTGAAACAGTGATTCTGTTCAAATTCCCTTTAAAATCTTAAATGATTCCCTTTGAGCTAAATTGACCTGTTTCCCTTACAGCCAAATAACTTGTTGTGCTCGGTGCTAGCTGTTAGCTATTCATAGTTGCAATCTTTGAAATGGCGCACAGAACCTTTGTTAGTGAATTCAGTTTGGGTGTAGTTTTAATTCCTCTTTTGTCTGTGTTTTTAGTAGATCGGCAACAAGATCTGGTGTAGGCGCCGGCGACTGTGGCTGTCATATACTTTTCTTTGAATCTCACTTTCATACCTTGGAAATTCCTAACTAAGCGCTGGGGGAAGCACTGGGCACGTTGCTAGATCCAGAGGGCGTGCTGTCATTGAACATCAAAATTTGACTGGCTGATGATTCTGTCACTAATGATCGTTACAAATCAGATGCAACATCTTTGAACAAAAGGGTAGCACCATCTGTAGTGCTGGCCACAGACTTTTTTATGTAGGATATTCCAGTTCAACCTCAACTAAACTAATCATAGGCCATTTTGTTGATATTACACAAATGAAAATGTGTTAAATGGGCACGTTACTGAATATTTATTGTTAGGCATATGGCCTACTAATAATGGCTGTCATATGCCTCTAGTTTGAGCTCCGTCACGTTATTTCTCTATCGTCTACTTTTTATTGTTGAAATCTATTTTATACACCATCATTTTCGTTTCTATAACGTGTGAATATATCCTCTATCGTATTCTGGAGGCCGTGGAGAAGCAGATTCGGGTCCTGGAGCAGAGGCAGGCCCAGCTGAGAGAGCGGAGAGCCGCGCTGGAAACCTCCCAGGCTGACGCTCACAAGTCCAGGGTAAGTATGCAGTGTGCTACTAACAGTCCCACCACCTCCACCCCGTGTGTTTTCTCTGCACAGGCCCGGTGCACCCAGGACACGATGTACCCAGATGTCCTTCACGCCGGCGCCAGGACACCACGGACCCTGGGTGCATCCGCAGCGGAGGACGCGAGCCAGGCCCCGGGCGACGACTTCTCCCCCTCCGGTCTTCGAGATCTCCACACGGAACCGCTTCTCTCCCCTCCGCGAGACGGAACGCAACGCTGTCATCGTCGGAGACTCCATCGTCCGACACGTCCGTGCTACGTTAGCCGAAGGTAAAGTGCACACTCACTGTCTCCCTGGTGCTCGTGTTCTCGATGTTTCTGCGCAGATACCCGCGATCCTGAAGGCCGACGACGAGAGCCCCAGAGCGGTCGTGCTTCACGCCGGGGTTAACGACACCACGCAGCGGCAGACGGAGACGCTGAAGAGGGACTTCAGGAGCCTGATGGTTCGCAGCACGATGCCCGCGGCGACGATCATCGTGTCAGGACCGCTGCCCACGTATCGATGAGGACACGAAAGGTTCAGTAGACTTTTTGCTCTAAATGAATGGTTATTGTCATGGTGTAAAGAACAGAAACTGCTCTTTGTTAATAATTGGAATCTTTTCTGGGAGCGTCCTAGGCTTTTTCGCGCTGATGGCCTGCACCCCAGCAGAGTCGGAGTGGGTCTCCTCTCAGACAACATCTCCAGGACTCTACACTCCATTTGACTAGTAAGCCAATTCTCAAATAACTGCTATGATGGCTTTTGTTCTAAACCCGCTTAAATGTTAGAAGTACTTGCGCTGTCCAATCTATTAACACTGTGTCTGTTCCCCGAATAATGAGGTCAAAATATAAATTTAATGTAGGATCTAGAAAAAATCTTATCGTGATTAAACCAGAAAAACGTAAAATAAATGAACAAAAACAATTTTTAAAGTTTGGGCTCATAAACATTAGATCACTTAAACCCAAAGCAGTTACTGTAAATGAAATGATCACAGATAATAGTTTTGATGTACTCTGCTTGACTGAAACCTGTCTAAAACCAAATGATTATATTGGTCTAAATGAGTCTACTCCACCAAACTACTGTTATAAACATGAGCCCCGTCAGACTGGTCGTGGGGGTGGTGTTGCAACAATATATAGTGATATTCTCAATGTTACCCAGAAAACAGGATACAGGTTTAAATCATTTGAAATACTTATGCTTAATGTTACACTGTCAGATATGCAAAAGAAATCTATTGTATCTCTTTCCCTGGCTACTGTGTATAGACCACCAGGGCCATATACAGAATTCCTAAAAGAATTTGGAGATTTGGTAATTTTCAGAGATTTTAAAATTCATGTTGATAATACAAATGATGCATTAGGACTTGCGTTTACTAACTTATTAAACTGTTTTGGAGTAAAGCAAAATGTCACCGGGCCCACTCATCGTTTTAATCATACGCTAGATTTAATTATATCGCATGGAATCGATCTTACTGACATAGATATCGTACCTCAAAGTGATGATGTTACTGACCATTTCCTTGTATCATGCATTTTGCGTATTGATGATAATAACTATATTGCTTCGCGTTATCGTCGTCCGGGCAGAACTATTGTTCCAGCCACCAAAGACAGATTCGCAAATAACCTGCCTGATTTATCTCAACTGCTCTGTGTACCCATAAATACACATGAACTAGACAAAATGACTGGCAACATGGGCACTATCTTCTCTAATACATTAGAAGCTGTTGCCCCCATCAAATTGAAAAAGGTTAGAGAAAAACGTACCGTGCCATGGTACAACAGTAATACCCACGCTCTCAAGAAAGAAACTCGTAGTCTTGAGCGCAAATGGAGAAAAACTAACTTGGAAGTTTTTAGAATTGCGTGGAAAAACAGTATGTCCAGCTATAGACAGGCTCTAAAAACTGCCAGGGCCGAGCATATCCACAAACTCATAGAAAACAACCAAAACAATCCAAGGTTTTTATTTAGCACAGTGGCTAGATTAACAAATAACCAGACGCCACCCGATCTAAATATTCCCTGACAGTTAAATAGTAATGACTTTATGAATTTTCTTCACTGATAAAATAGATAACATCAGAAATACAATAACAAATGTAGATTCTACAGCGTCTAATACTTTAGTTTTATCCATCGCACCCAAAGATAAACTGGAGTGCTTTACAACTATAGGACAGAAGAGCGGAAAAGGCTTATCACTGCATCTAAACCAACAACATGTTTATTAGATCCTGTACCCACTAAATTACTGAAAGAGTTGTTACCTGTAGCAGAAAAAACGCTTCTCAATATTATTAACTCGTCGTTATCTTTAGGTCACGTCCCAAAACCATTCAAGCTGGCGGTTATTAAGCCTCTTATTAAGAAACCACAACTAGATCCTAGTGAACTGGCAAATTACAGACCCATTTCAAATCTTCCATTTATGTCTAAAATTTTGGAAAAAGTTTTGTCTGCTCAATTGTGCTCCTACCTGCAAAAAAAATTATCTCTATGAAGAATTTCAGTCGGGTTTCAGGCCCCATCATAGCACAGAAACTGCACTTGTTAAAATTACAAATGACTTGCTTCTTGCATCAGACCAAGGCTGCATCTCATTGCTAGTTTTACTTGATCTTAGGGCTGCGTTCGACACCATAGATCACGACATACTTATAGATAGATTACAAAACTATACAGGTATCCAAGGGCAGGCTTTAAGATGGTTTAGATCCTACCTGTCCGATCGCTACCACTTTGTCATCTCATTTATCACCAGTAAAATATGGAGTGCCACAAGGATCTGTCATAGGTCCTCTGCTATTTTCAATATACATGTTGCCCCTTGGTAATATCATTAGAAAATACGGGATTAGTTTCCACTGTTATGCTGATGATACTCAAATATATATATCAACAAGACCAGGTGAAACTTCAAAATTATCTAAGCTAACAGTGTGTGTTAAAAATGTAAAAGATTGGATGAACAATAATTTTTTTCCTATTAAATTCAGATAAGACAGAGATATTACTTATTGGACCAGAAAACATTACACAGAATCTCGTAGATTACAATTTGCAATTAGATGGATGTACTGTTACTTCCTCTACAGTCAAAAATCTGGGTGTTATATTAGACAGCAACTTGTCTTTTGAAAATCATATTTCCCATGTTATAAAAACAGCATTCTTCCATCTTAGAAACATTGCCAAGCTACGAAACATGTTACCTGTTCCTGATGCAGAAAAGCTAGTTCATACGTTCATGACCTCTAGACTAGACTATTGTAATGCACTGCTAGGTGGTGGTCCTGCATCCTCAATAAACAAGCTACAGGTAGTCCAAAATGCAGCGGCTAGAGTCCTTACCAGGTCAAGAAAATATGATCATATTACCCCAATACTACAGTCTCTGCACTGGCTACCTATTTAGTTCCGTATCAGTTACAAAATATTATTACTTACTTATAAGGCCCTTAATGGCTTAGCTCCTGCGTACCTAACTAGACTTCTACCACGCTACAACCCATGACGCTCCCTAAGGTCACAAAACGCTGGACTTTCGATAGTACCTAGGATAGCAAAGTCCACTAAAGGAGGTAGAGCTTTTTCGCATTTGGCTCCCAAACTCTGGAACAGCCTTCCTGATAATGTTCGGGGTTCAGACACACTTCCTCTGTTTAAATCTAGATTAAAAACACACCTCTTTGGCCAAGCATTCAATTTTGGACTGCAGTTATATCTGATCAAATGCGCATTATTATTCTTTAGCTTGGGTTAAACTAATTCATTTTACTTGGCTGGAACAGCAGCTATGCTAATTATGTCTCTATTTGTTTCTCTGTTTAACTAGGATTTACACAAGCTCCAGTCTGGATCCAGAACACCTGAGAAGAGATGATGCCAGCCCCTCAGAGGACCTCAGATGATGCTAACCCAGAGACAACATACAGAACTACCACATTTTGCTATAAGTTTGATTGCATAATTGCTGTTAATAGTGTTAATCGTCTGTTTGTTTATGTCTTTTATTGATTTTTCTGAACATTTCTGCCATATGCACATAAACTGACAGTCACCACTGATAAGCTACTCCTAAATATTGTAGAAACTTAATTTTCTGTAAAGTTGCTTTGCAATGATTTGTATCGTAAAAAGCACTATACAAATAAACTTGAACTGAATTGAATTGAACTAGTATTTTTTTTTTTGCAATTATTTAATAGGTACTGGAGCCAAACCTGAGAAAGTAGACCATAATATTCAACTGCGTTCTTGGACACGCAATTTGCTTAGCTGTAATTCATAGCTAGTATTATGCTACTGTAATTGTGATTGAGCGTGCACAAGCGTCCTACTTTGCAAACGTCCTACTTTTTGCAATTCATTAACATACATGTTTAACTAACAAATTGGACGTTTACAAAGCATTGGTGAAGCCGGAGGAGAGTTTTCGGGAAGGTCTGTTTTATGTGCAAATTACTCATAATTTGCTCATATATTTATGTAATGAATGAATGAATGAATGAGGCCCAATGTTTTTGTAAAACTCTTTTACACAAAAATATTGAGTACATTTTAACACCTCAAGATCCATTTCTTTTGTCTCTCAAAGAGACTCTATTTGCAGTATGTTGCTCCCATCCTATCTCTGTATCTGCAGTTTGGGTCACTTATAAACTGCATTTGGAAATGCAATATGCACCAACCATGCAATAAAACACATTTAAAAACAGACTATGGTCAACAAAAGTGAGGCTTTAAGGCTCCCTGTGATTTTCTGCCAAAATAAAAGCTGTAAAATAAAATAATTACTATGACACTGAAGGCTATAATTGGTTGTCTCTGGTTTCCTGTCTTGTTTTAAGGACCTCTATCCCTCTACTGCCATTTTGTGCCACTCATGACATGAGCCTTTGAGTTCCATACCAGAGAGATTTATCCTTGTGATGGTATGTAACCTTGTGTTTCCTGAACTATGATTTTTTTTTAGTTTAGTTTAGCACTTTCTGAATTCCACTGGG
The DNA here is from genome assembly GCF_018340385.1 of Cyprinus carpio. Taxonomy (NCBI): domain Eukaryota; kingdom Metazoa; phylum Chordata; class Actinopteri; order Cypriniformes; family Cyprinidae; genus Cyprinus; species Cyprinus carpio. The sequence continues at coordinate 5,498,548 of NC_056605.1, forward strand.
GGCAATTACAGTAGGACTTGAAACAACACATCTCAGGCATAAAAACACATAATCTTAATAAAACATAAGTACTACATATGAATAACATGCTTCAAAATTAATTCAATCATTCTTAATCTTCTTAAACATTTCTTAATCTTTAGAGAAAGTGATGAAAACCAACATAGAAACGAGAAGCTCAAAATAGTGCCTTATAAAACCCTCTTTTGTGTGGAACTACTTCCTTCTGCCACGGATTCAAAGCTCAAGTTGACAGTTAAACATACAGTACGTCAATTTTAGAATTCGTATCAAGGGCATGTGCTGCTTCAGTTAGGTTATTAATTATGTTATAAGAGAGAAACAATGTGGCAAGACATTCATCTGAATGAGAGAGAGAGACCGCGAAGCTAGAATGATTAATGTGCATGAGTGTTTACTTTCAGATTTATAGGTCTGACTTTACATTTTTATTAGTTTAGGCAAACCATTGCGTGCAATTACAACAAATAAGTATACATTTCCAGCATCTTCCGCAACATTAACATTTATACAAAAAGACTAGTTAATAAGTTAAACAACTGATATTTTTCCCTCAAAAAAAGAAATCAGCATTTCATAACATCAAATATATTTATGTATATTTTTCCTAAGTATTTTTAAAATCTAAAAGTCAGGTTTACTTTATTTTACAAAAAACAACAACAACAAGAAAGTCATAAACATCATAAAAATATATTATTTATGTGTTTTTGTTTTTCATTAATCAATTAAAATTTGATCAAAATCTATTACATTTCTGATTTACAGCGAGGGATGGTTCTCGGAACCACTGTTCACATTTATTTGTACGTTGCCGTATATCGTACATCCCGCTAAATAGTTATTTGGAGATAAAGCCTTTGTTGTTCTTTGTTGTTTTTCTGGTATGGTTTGCGTTTGATCGTATGCTAGTACTGCACTCCAGCGTTTTCTGTTGTTTAGTGTCTCCAGTAGGATTTCAGTGAGCTTTCTGACCTAAAAAAATGTTTTAAATTAGAACGCGTATTTTGCATCATCTCGTATGGGCATACCGCTGTATGGGTTAAACAAATCAGAAGCATAGCTGTGTCCGCTGATGGCTATGATGTCTCTCGCTTGGAGCCCTGCATCAGACAAGTGTCAACATAAAATATTACGTACCATTTTCGTTTCTCTTTAGTGCAAATGAGTCTGGCATAAGTTGGCGATTGCCCTCCTTCCCTCTTTGTGCAAAGTGTAACTGTATGTCACACCACACCTTGTTTAATAAACCTTTCGGGTTGCCAGGGTCAAGTGCAGCAGATCGCTTCAGTATTTGCTGGCCTTCCGATGAAATCGGCGGGTAGTGTGATGTTCTGTCTGTACCGGATCGTCGGATCTGTTTGACAACTCCTCCAAAACATTGTTGGCAGATGTAAACTCAGGGTCTTGCATGCACGGCTAAGAGGAGGTTCATTAATGTGGTGATTCAGCGCAGATCAAAGACTCAAGTACCTGCTGATACCACACAGTTCTCCTTTATGGGCCTAATGGACCCATAGAAATTGCACAAAATTGAGCTCATTTGTGATTTCTTGATGTATTTGAGGTCGATATTGAGCTGTTTTTCAGACAACCATGATTTAAAACAGTTCACAGCCCACACTGTTTGCCACACCGTGTTATTTTCATGTCGGGTTTTTTCTAAATTGTCCAAATCTGCAGGTGTAATGGCTGCACTTCTTGCTGTTTGGCCTGTTAGTGATTCCCCTGCATCTTCATCATCAATCAGATTTGAGAACCAGACAGAACTGTTGAACTGACAGAACTGACAGAAATGCCTCTGGCCTAATCACAGCCATGCTGATAAAGAGCCGGTATCGCTCTCATACTCGAGTGATATTGCTCATTTATACAACAGTTCTTTCTGGTTCTCGAATCTGATTGGTTGAGAACCATGAGATATTGTATTGGTATTGCTACAGGAATGCCCTTTCACAATTTTGTATCACTCCGCATGTTTTACCCGGGTCTATGTTTTTTTTTTTTTTTTTTTATTATTCACTGAGCTAATCATAGAGTACGTTAGTTAATATAAGAAGAAACAGACATGGCAAACGACACATTTTTCCTGAATATTTCATTTGATATTAATGACGAAAGCTCAACAGACGATGAAGATCCAGGGGAATCACTAACAGGCCAAGCAGCAAGAAGTATCTGCAGGTATCGCTCTCATACTCGAGTGAAATTGCTCATATATATATATATATACACACACATAGGCTATATAATTTTGTTTATTGGTTTCGGGGTTGTATTTCTTTTGATTCACCTTTCCTTTCAAGATAATTTAGAAGTTAGTAATAGAATTTTGTTTGTTATTTTGGCTTGGTCCATTCATCAAACTGATTCCCTGATAATGCCCTAAATTGTACTGTCCGTCTTTCTTAAAAAGACTCATTTTAATTATTTTATTACCAATTCTAGATGTTGTAACAATACTTAATATTCTTATTAAATATTAAAAATATATTACTTATTTAAACATTTTTATTTAGTAATAATAATAATTAGAATTATATAATTATTAAACTTATGAGTAATATAATAGTAATATTTTAAAGTCTTATATACAATTACAAAACTTTTCACCCCGTTGTGCAGCCCTACAAACAAACACAGCAAATCCTAAAAAAAAATTGTGCACCCTGCTTTTATTTTGTTTCTTTTTCTGAAGTCTGAAGTGTAACTTGCTGTCTGTAGTCAGATGCCACGAGGGGGAACTAGAGAACAATGTTTCTTTCTGCTGGTTAAGGTCAGCAGGCCTTGGGAAACACTAGGGAGTCTGAGAAGTGTTTCTAAAGCGGGAAATAAAGCATTATGGTCTCTTGAGGATGACTAAAGTAGATAAAGACTAACTGGAAGTGTATAGGTATGTAGGGTACAAACATTCACTACGAGGTCCTTCAGTCTGTTAATAAATACACCTTTTATGTACACAAATCTCTTTAAAACTCCTAACAACCCCCACATCACAGGACGGGAAAAAACAATTTCAGCGTTTCCTTCAGCGAAAATGATGCACATATGAACGCATACTTTATAAAACGATCATGTTGCCATTTTCATTTGAAAATTTCACTTTCAATATAATACATATTCCAGTGCATGTGGCAAAGAGGTTTGCATACTTGAGCTAAGGAAAGAGGGTTGTACTAGAAATGCAAAATTTTGTGTTTGTATAGTAAACAGGTTATGTGTGTGAGATCGTGAAGACTTGAGTTTGGCTCATTCAGTGCTCAAATGTTATACCTATATAAGCAATACAGTGGAATACCGCAATAAGTTTAGTATACGACCCCTATTAATATTTTTTTTAATCTAATTTTTATATACTTTTTTACTATTATTAGACTATTATTATACCCTCAACTAAAATGAAAATCCTAGAAGGACCCCTGTTTCTCTAATTTTACATGCAAGAGCTGAAATCACAGCACAGGATGTGTCTTTATCTTATGTGTATTTGATTTTATCAGATGATGGCTCGATTATCAGGATTTTTGTGCAGATTAACATCTTGGAAGCGAGAGCTGGTTAGTCTTAATGGGTCGCGTTTCAGTCACTATTTAATATTCATTTCATTGTCTGACAACAGAAACAGTAAAATATATCAATGAAAACCATTTTATTGAGAATTTAGCTGCATCAAAATACAGTATGTGGGCACAGAAATGTAGTTTTGTGAAAGATTCTTGTTGAGAAAGATAATGTAGCTCATGAGCGATTAAGCTATTTAGTTGATAAAATTGTGCAGCGTTAAAAAGTTTGTTCCTGAATGTCTGAGTGCCACCGCAACGTGATCTGTGTGAGTGACTGAGCGTGTGTGTGCATTAAATACAGTGAAGACAACACATTAGTTTAGATCTCTTCTAATTTTTATTTTTTTTAAATGTAGAAAGTGTGTTAATTTGTGCAATGATAACCTACCAGCAATGTAAAGATGATTTTTTAATATATTAGTATGAGTACATTACAATATACATTATTAGAATGAATACATTGTTATTTATGGACTTAAAAACAAGATGCAAACAATCAGAATATTGTACCTGGTGGGGAGTGCCCAATGTAAACATGAAACATATGGTACAGTTATAGAGGCCCTTCATTATGCAGAAGTCAACTGCCTGCTCTGCCAATATCAATGGCAGTATAGCATGCAGTGTTTAATAAACAGCTGTTTTACTAAATTCTGCTGAGGTGAAATTCAGTGCAGTCCTGTATTGTGATATGTTCAGTATCGTATTGTGGCCTCTATATCGTGATATGTATTGTATCATGACTTTGCTGGTGATACACTGCAGTTTTTATTGTATATTTTTTTCTTATTTTGGTGTCAGCTGATTGTAATCTAATGTTATGCAACCAACTGGACCTTATTTACACACGACACTGCTCCACTGATCATGTACTAGTTACTCCACTGCACACCTCCGATCACTCCCTCCTCACTCTTAGCATCAACATAGTTCCTGACACAACACATACCCCTCCATGTCATCTTTTGATGTGACCTACGCTCACTCCCACTCTCCCGGCTATGGTTTCATCTTCGCTTCCTCCCCTAAACAGTTATCATCTCTTGATGCTAACAGTGCTACTGATACTTTCTGCTCCATTCTTACATCTTGTTTAGACACTGTCTGCCCCTTGTCTTCCAGGCCAGGCTGTACCACCCCTTCAGCCCCTTGGCTGTCTGATCTTCTCCATGAGCATTGTTGACCTTAATGTATATCAGTCACCCCTCTCTTCTTTCTCTGCTAATGTCTCTACTGCTAAAAGGACATACTATCATAACAAAATTTACCATTCTTCTAACTCTCGCATGCTCTTTAAAACATTTGCCTCCCTCCTTTGTCCTCCTCCTCCACCTCCATCAACTCTAACAGCTGACGCAAATGCCCTTGCAAAGGGCATCTCAGGAACCGCACTCTAGTGTTTTGAGTCTCATCTCTCAGATAGGTCCTTCAAGCTATCTTGGAGAGGTGAGGTGTCCAAGTCGCAACATCTAACTACTGGGGTGCCTCAGGGCTCTGTTCTTGGACCACTTCTCTTCTCTGTCTACTTGGCATCACTTGGTTCTGTCATTCAGAAACATGGATTTTCATATCACTGCTAAGCTGATGACACTCAACTCTACCTCTCATTCCATCCTGATGATCAGACGATAGCTACTCGCATCCCAGCTTGTTTAACAGACATTTCTTGCTGGACGAAGGACCACCACCTTCAACTCATCCTTGCCAAGACAGAACTGCTTGTGGTTCCAACAAACACATCGTTTCATCACAATTTCACCATCCAGATTTTAGGCACATCAACCATAACTCCTTCAAAAACAGCCAGAAACCTTGGAGTTATGATTGATGATCAGCTGACTTTCTCAGACCACATTGCTAAAAACTGCCCAGTCCTGCAGATTTGATTTATTCAACATCAAGAAACCAGGCCCTTTCTTTCGGAACATGCTTCACAACTACTTGTTCAAGCTCTTTTTCTGTCCAGGGTAGACTACTGCAATGCTCCCTTGGCAGGTCTTCCAGCCACTTCTATCAAACCTTTACAATTAATCCAGAACACGGCAGCAAGATCAATTTTTAACGAGCTGAAAAGAATGCACGTCACACCTCTAATTATCAATTTGCACTAGCTAACAATAGCTACTCACATAAAAATTCAATGCATTAATCTTTGCCTACAAAACCACCACTGGCTCTGCACCACTTTACCTAAACTTATTACTTCAGACTTATGAGCCTCTAGAAGCTTGCGTTCTGCAAGTGAACATCACTTTATCACTTTCAAAGACTTTTAAATCAAATGTTTCCTCCTGGTGAAATGACCTGCCCAACTCAATCCGAGCAGCTGAGTCCTTAGCCATTTTTTTAACAATTGGCCTTGCACTTGCACTCTATTTATTTACTAACAGCTTGTTTTCTTAAAAAAAGAAAGAAGAAACTAACATAGCTTCTTTATTTTTTTGTATTATCTATTTGTTTTCTTTTTATTTATTATACAAAACCAAAAAAGCAACAAACAAAAAGCAAAAAAGCAATTTATTATACAATTAACTAAAGCAAAAAAGGCCTCTAACACTAGCTTGCTCTATTCTTTTCCTATTCTACCTTTTTATTTTTTTATTTATTTTTTTATTTATTATATGATTTTAAAAAGAAAACATTGCTACGTGTACTGCATTAAGATAACTGAGACTTTTATAGCACTTACATATCATTGCTCTTTTGTTGATTTTTATTGCCCCATTGTCCTCATTTGTAAGTCGCTTTGGATAATAGCGTTTGCTAAATGACTGAATGTAAATGTAAATGTAAATGTAATGTAATGGGAACCTGGTATTTCTATGTTCTTTTTTCATGTGTCCAATAGACATGAACAAGTTCTTTGAAAAACATCTATGACCTTCGAAACATGTCTAGTCTTCATGCATGTTGACTATGGTTTCACTAATAATAAACATACATTTGCATAAAGCATCCATATTTGTCCATGTACATGTTGGATAATTAAAAGGTTTTTCAGAGTTGTTTCTTTCAAATAAAACCAGTTTAAAAAGAGTTTAAAAAGAGATCAATTAGTGTTTCCGAATATCACACAATGTTTTTTTGTTTTTTGTTTTTTACTGGAAACTCACTAACAGAAGATGCTGTTAGTGTCTTTGGAAGTTATTTGGATGCTTTTTTGTCTTCATCACAAAATTAAGTCATGTGCGATTAGGGGTGTGCGATATATATGATTTTTTCATCTTGGGTAATTAAAATGTCTCCACGAACTGCATTTAAAAAAAAAAACTTCATATTATCATGTAACAGCACACCGCTTTCGAAATATACAGTACAACGCGACATACATTCACATCAAATGTTATTGCAGCGGTAGAGTTACACTCACTGGACCCTGCATTTATTCACAGTCAAAAAAGTACATTATTTGCATTTGCAATATTTGTATATTTGCTGTAAAGCCTTGCCAGATAAACACTTCATTCATGTGCTGTTCTGATGTGCTCTTTTTCTGAGCGTGTACACCTGAAGCGCACACACTAGTACTAAGTTATGTTCTGTGTCTGATTGAGCTAATACTGTCAAAAGCACACATGGATTATATATGAAGACAGTTGGTTATGTCTAAAGAGAAAGTATACAACTGAAAGAAAAATGGATGAATGTCTTTACAGTATATTGGATGCGTGCAGCTCTTAAATCGAAACTACTAAACATTGTCATTAAAGGGACAGTTTACCCAAAAATTACATTTCTGTCATTATTTACTCACTCACGTTATCCCAAACATGCATTCATTTCTTAAAAGACAAAATAAGATATTGTGAGGAATGTGACTTGGACAATGGAAGTAACTGGTAACATAAAATACTATGGAAGTAACTGGGGTCTAGCAACTGTTTGGTCACCCATATTCTTTAAAATAAGTTTTATGTTTAACAGAAGAAAGAAACTCAATCAGGTTAAAAAAAAAACAAAAAAAAAAAAACTAGAGAGTGAGTAATTGATGACAGAATTGTCATTTTTTTGGGTAATGGTAATATATGGTAATGTTACCTTGCAAGGCTTTGTTTTTAAAATAAGGAAATAAGTTTGACTGTACGGCTCAGACAACTTGCAAAATAGTAAAACCAACATGACAAAGAACCGTGATAAAATCATAATATTTATTAAAAAAAAAAAAAAAAAAAAAAAAAAAATCTTTATATAATATTTTGCCATATTGCCCACCCTCATGTGCAATTTTCATTTATCATAAGGCTCCCGCCATCCTGAAAAATTGTTACTATTTGAATTATTTAGGCTAGCCCATGTCAAAAATACTGTTCTCATATCTCTGTATTGTAAGCCTCCATATTCTAGGGATTGCATTTGGCTTGGGTCCTTCTTTCATTGTAAATTATCTCGCTTTTTTATTATCCACAAGGCAGATTCTTGTCTTTAGCAAGCACCATTAACTATAAAACCAATAGCTGCAATACATATTAGGACAATTCTGGGCATCTCTTATATATGTTTTATTATTAATGAGCCAGAGGCAAACCAAGCAAGTTAGTTTCCATATATGAGATTAGGTGGGAATGTAGGTAAAACCACCGATCCCGAAGGCAAATGTTTGCCAGCTTGTTCGGATGGTATTCAAAATTTGCTTTGCATTTTTGTCCTTGGAAAAAAACGTCAGTTGGGTCTTTGAGAGAAAGTCAGAAGGTGAAAGGTTTTTAAGTTTTTAATCAGAATCCTAAATATATTGTGATCCTGATTTTTGTTATACTTGGATTTTCTCTAATGTAGTAATGAATAAATTTGTTTGCATGAATATTTCTGTGTAATATTACTGTACATTAAAAGTGTAAGCATACAGCAGGTTTCACATTTCGATTCTTGTTTGAATCCCAAATACCATGAACATTTCATACACATTGGAAGTGTTTGATTTCATCTATGCTTGGTTAATCAGTAATGGTTTTAAAGGATTACAGTAGAACTAATTAAAACAAATTGTGTTTGTATGTTGTTCAGATGAAAGCCAAATCTGGGACCCAGGGGCGTTGCACAAGATCCCGTTATTGTTTTATTGGTTAACCCCATGCCCCCTCCGAAAATATCCAGGTAAAATAAAATATATTCCAGACTTTTCAAGGGCCCTCTCTTCCTTTGGGGCCCTGGTAATCAGTACTGGTTTTACCCCCAGTCCGACACCCCTGCTGGGACCACTAGATTAACTGTGTAGCACATGCAAAAATATTTCATGCCATATTTCTCTGTCCACAGTTTCTTTCTTAGAAATATTATGAGGCTTCTTTGATTGGTTAAATGCACCTGTTTTGCTTGCTCTGTCTGTAAAGGTGTGCTGTGATTGGTCACACCATCACACTCATTTGTCATTGGCTGTATGTCAGCTTAAGTAAGAGAGAGTCAGTGTCATCGTGCACAATTCTGTCCTCAACTTCAACTGATCACTTAAAAAATCACAGAAACTCTTCTGTGTAAGAAGATGAAGACGACACTCGCTCTGCTCCTAATCATGGAGCTCTACGGACTGTCCTCCGGTCTCAAACAACATTTCTTTGTGAATACGCACAAGAAATGGTTTTGTGCGCAAAAGCACTGCAAAACTTATTTTCATGTCCTCTCTACCTTCATCAATGCGAGTGAGGAACAGCGATTTATAGCTAATGCATCTGGTCAAACTTCTGATGCCTGGGTTGGACTCCACAAAAAGCCTGACACAGGAGTCTGGAAGTGGGAGGAGTCAGGAGGTATAGATGCCAAACAAATTAGCTGGGATACTGCAGTTAATCAACCAAATAACCTTGCCGATGAAAACTGTGGCTTTCTATGCAAAGCCCATGATAAATTGCGTAATGAAAATTGCTTTTCCATTAAACCCTTTTACTGCATGACAAACTTTGTTCTGGTGCATCAGAAAGAGACCTGGGATGGAGCTCTGGAATACTGCAGGACTCATTACAAAAATCTGGCAAGTCTTAGCACAAAGGAAAGGATGGATTCTGCTTTACTGGAAATCACTTACAGGCCGAAACTGATTATGTGTGGACTGGTCTGCGCTTCCTAGCAGGGGACTGGCTATGGGTCACTGGAGATGCTCTTAACTACACAGCCTGGTACCAGAACGAACAGCCCCAGTGTCCTGCCAGACACCTTCAATGTGGAGCCCTGGACAAGCAAACAAAGCTTTGGACACACAGAAACTGTGAGGAGAAGCTCAGCTTCTTTTGTCAGTAGATGGCATGTCACTTGAACAGCTTTTTCAGGATCCCAGATTTTAACGTCAGAAAGTTATAATGCCATTACAATAATTGGGCCAGCTGACATCTTTTTACCGTGATTTTCATGTTATCGCAACCTTTAATAACAGTTAAACATCTTCTTTATTAATAAACATCAGCTTTATTGCTAATCTTGTATGTAAACCATTTATTTATTTATTTATTTTAATTTTTTTTGCCAAGCTGGGTGCTAGCAGAGTGGGTTTTTTTTTCTCCCATTACTTAGTGGTTAGTTGAGTTTAGAGGAGCTGGATAGGGGCCACATAGATTTTACTTATTTATGTCAAATTATGTTAATCTGATCATTTAAATGCTATTGTTATAACCCCTGGATGCACATATATATATATATTTATATTTATTCTAATTATTATTATTATTGCTGTTGTTACTTCTGAATTAAATGTAATTATGTATCTTTTTCTCTTATGTTACACAGTGATGTTTTTGAGAGTATACCTGTCCACTGTACACCATGTATTTGGGTTGTAATGCAATGTAAAGTAAGTCAATGGCCATTTCTGGTGTCATTTTAAGTAGTGTCATGAAAATCTTTTCAAGACCTTTGGATATTTGTAGAGAGAATTTTAACTCCAGTAATGAATTAAATTGGGAAATGATGTAAGTGGACATTGAAATTAAATATAAATTGCGAGAAATGTTGGGATTAAATTTTTTAATTTAAATATTATGAAAAAAAACAAAATTGACAAAATTATATCATTCGTTAAATAAGCATTATAAATAAAAATTAAAAAAGCAAATTTGTGGCATTGTTTATTTATCAATTTATTTCATTTTATTATTTTTTAAGGTTCTTAAATCAGCAAACAATACTTTGAGAGGAACTAGTGTACTCTGGACAGTTTTACAGTTTATCAATGTGTTTTGATGACCAAATGTACCTTGATATGATTGATATGATTAAAGTTCAATACAACACAATTGTAACGAGACGTCACTCGAAGTGGGATCCATAAGCAGGCTTTATTAACAATAATCAGGGTCGTACAGGCAGTGGTCAGGATCAGCAAACACAACAGGCAGAATCATGGTTGTTAAGCAGGTATACCAGCAATGTTTAAATCATTGTGGCTGACTGTTAGGCATGTAGGTAATTATTTTTATTTATTTATTTACTGCTGTTCGAAATTTAACACCAACTGTTTGTAGTACAAAGAAAAAAAAGACATTACAACCTGGCTCAAAATAACAACACAAAGGATACTTAACACTGCAGGCAAATATGGCCCAAATTTATTTATTTATTTTTTTTTTGCTCACATGTGACCCAGATCTGTTATTTTTTTATATTACAGTGTAAACAGCACAAACCACATGGAATCTGATCTTTTCAATTCCGATTTGTGCCACTTCCATATGTAGTACTAAATCCGATACAGCCCTGCGGAAAAAAAACAATAGGCACCATCACAGATTTGTAGTGGTTTTACTTGTTATAAGGGGTCTGTTGTACTTTTTTTGGGTGGCTTGTTAAAACCACTAAATCCTTATGGAATATGTCCCATTTTATTTTTTTTGGTTTTTTTGGTTTTTTGTTTTTTTTTGTAATGGTATTTGTAGTGGAAACCATTAGAATTTCTGTGATGGTTTCTATTGTTTTTTTCAGCAGGGAGTTCAGATGTTATGCAATGTGACCAGACTATAATTATATAACTATAATTAAACTACACTGCTCAAAAAAATTAGGGCAAACCTCCACATTGCGAGTAAATCACTCGCATATGCGGCTAAATCTTCATTCTGGCGACTAAATGTCTAATATTAGCCAACAGCTAATAAATTCTACGATTTTACTTGCCAGTGTATGATTTAGATGCTAAGTATAAGTTTAGCACAGATATATTTTCACTTGCGAACACTCTCTGTGTTTCAGAGTTTCACTCTCCATCAGGCGATCTGTGCTATATTTCAGCTCATCTGAATGGATGTGAAGCACACCTGTATTTGACGTACCGTAAACTCTAGTGTGAAGTCACCGTTGCTTTCTCTCACACACGTGCAGAGAGAGAGAGAGAGAGAGAGAGAGAGAGAGAGAGAATAGAACTCTCTACATGTAAACGATACTCTTTGTTGTAGGTTCCTGTCAGAATAACGGAGTTCCTTTGGATTTTTTCAGCTTTTAAGAACTGCCGGGTTCTCCAGTAGTGGGCGGAACTAATGCGAAAATGACAATCTCATTGGCTGGTGCCTATTCTCGTCCCTGTTTTGATTTCAGCAAATCAGTTTGAGCGAACACACACAACCTGATTAATATTCATAAATCCATCAGCTCATTAATCCTTAGTGCATTTCATATTGTTCTTAATAGTAGAATTCGTATCATTATTATCTTATCAGTATTTCAGTATTTTTTTCCTGTTTGTTTTACAGAAACACTGAATGACAAAAAAGCACAACCACCAGTCCTAAGTTCAATTAAAATGACTAATATGCATACATGGTTATCAAGTTATAATTCTAAATACTAAATTTCTTTCATTAAATAATACTAAATTATCATATTATAATGCTTGACTGACTGATGTTAAGAGTGTACTTTTCAGATATTTAAAAAAAACTGTGCCATTTTACAAACATATACTGTATATATATCAGTCTGGCGAGTAAACTAAGAAATTTACTAGCCAATGATGATTCAATTGCCAAGGTGTCCGTAGAGGGTTGTAAAGGAACACTTTTTAATCAGCAAGTCAATTAAACTCCTGGGATATTGATTGATTTTGGGCTGCGTTTCCCAAAACCTTCTTAACTACGTCATTCTTAAGTTATGCCTTAAGCTGTACCTTATAATTACTATGTGTTTCCCGAAACATTCTTAGTTGAGTATACCTTCTGTAAATCATACTTTCGTAAGGTTGGTCTGGACAAGACTTTTTCGCTGTATGTCCCTAGACTCTGTACTGTGAAGATGCTTGTGGGCATTCCTACTGCTGTCGCTCTAATGTTATTGGTACACTGCATGTCTTAACAGTACCATTAAAAGTACCATTCTGCTGTTGGAGAGTGTTGTTATATAAACTACAGCAGTGCTCCTGCATTAAATCATTAACCGGTGCTAAACTGCTCACTGCATCATATAATTAACAACTTGAACCATCAATGTATGAATAAAAATCACTTAGACAGCCAACTGTTTCTTTTCTACGCATAAGTATTAATTATTTTTTTAATATCTATGTATGTGGTTACAGTCAAATCATATAAAACAGTGAAATTGCTCAGGAAATCTGTCCTGTTTTGCCTGCACCCAAGGCAGTGACGTGTGAGCGCGACTGACAGATTCTTCACTCCTACTGGTTGTCGCTCAGAAATTCGCTGTTCATTTGCATAAAATTAAACATTACTTAACTATTGTCGCTTGACTCGCATCATTTGACATGCCCACATCCTGTCGCCAACAGTCACTGTCGCTTGTGTTGCCGGAAATCGCCAGCTCTCCATTGAAATTAATGGGATTGTGATGCTTTGTTGTTGCGCGTCGCTTGTAGTGTGAACGGGGCTTAAGGAGGCGACAGAGACGGGCCTAACACTCAGTTTGTTGCACATGGGGGTTTTCAGGTGCTGCTCTCTCGGCTCTCAAGCTGAGGCAGGCCCTTACAGCACATACTGGAAATGACTCATAGCTAATCCTCACAGTGAGGGGAGCACTTCTCAGCTCGACCAGAAGGCAGCACTAGATTAGAAGGGGCAACCCAACAGGGCCAAATAAGAGACAGTCCACTGGCGCAGCTGGACATGGTCTCATGCTCTCATAGAGAGCGTGGGTCCTGTACAACCAGACCCAACAGAATCTGAAGAAATAATGGAACCCAATTACCATTCATGCATACAGAGCTTACTCTGTTTCCACAGAAACACAAATCCATCGTACCTCAGGGAACGCAGTGTACTCAAGCCCACTACATAGAAGGGCGATTACTGGTTACTGGATTACTCAGAAGTGTACTAGTCCTGACGTTGCAGCGTTATACTGGGGACCTGATGCTGAGAGGCCTCCGCAGAAGCCCAGGCTGCATGACCAAGCTGAAGATGAGGACTATCACCAGCCTGGATCAGTACAGATGAGTGAAACCTTCACTATAATCGGTCAACAGCAGGAGGTCCTGACTTAGCAGGAGGTCAAACCTAAAAAGTCTGAAAACAGAACAGGTCCGAGTAGTGCTGCAGAAAAAAAGCTAGAACTGAATACACAAAAGGTAGCAGTAGAGTAGATGAAATGGACGTACTCACCAACTATGGCTCCTGCGCATGACTTAGGCTCATGAATATAGGCTGAAGACAAAGTTCGAAGAGCACTAGGGTCTGGACCATCAGTAGGTAGTTCTATGAGACATAGAAACTAGCCAAAACATCATAGGCCCAGCATAAGAGACTGCAATGCATGCGCAGGAGGCTCCTACCTAACCTCAGTCAGGAGGGAAGCTTTTTAGAGGAATTAAGGGGAGGAAGATGAGAGATGAGAGACCTGCTGCTGCATATGCCCTGCCATTCAAACGAGATGTATCCTGAAGGGGTTTAGATGGCAGGGAGGGAGCCTTAAGAGAAGATGTCTCCCCCATAGAGAGATAGCAGGCCAGCATCTCTTCAACGGGGGCATCTTCTCATAACCATTCTCATGCATCCCCTCGATGTTGGCATAACTAGTATGCTGGAATCTATGGATGCAAGATGAGAATGGATTTTTCCAAGCCTTCTCAATCTCCATATGGAGATCGGGAAAAAATGGAAGGCTCACCTTAGCTGGAGGGCTAATGCTAGAAAGAAAATGCTCGTCGAGGCGGCCTCGAGGTGTCACTTTCTTGGCCCGCTTCCATAACTTCATGCAGCTCATCATACGTGGGGCAGGAGGATTGGGTGGACTCAGTCTCGACTTCTTCATCCTCATCTGACATCTCCTGCTCATCCTGGCTTGGAGCCAGCAGAGCACTAGCCGCTGGATCAAACGATGTAAGAGAGACAGAATTGTCTAACAGCTCACTCTCGTCTGTGACTGATGAGTGCGAAAGGGAAAGGCCCTTTTTCAACTTATCAGCCAGGTCCATCTGCGATCCCCAGGAGCTCATTTTCCTCTGTGCATCAGCAGTTATGCATGAGAAGCACATGGGGGAACGCGTGAGAGACTCGCTGAATTAAAGCACATTCACTCTCTGACAGCAGATGGCGCTAAACTGCAGAAAATGCAGTCGTTAACCTGGAAACCCCATAAATAAAGCAGCTGCGCTACTTTCTAAAACGTATTTAAACAGATTTAAATAGCCATTCAGATTTGTGGATTTGCTATGGTGTTCATCACAGCGCTAAATACTTAAATATTTAGACTTAATAGGCTATTTATTTTCAAACTTTTTTTACATTTTAATCTGGACTACAACATGCCCTAGATATTGTTTGAAAGTGTTTTGATTCTTTACTGTTTGTTCACACTTTACATTAGGGCTTGATTTCTTAACATTAGTTAATTCATTAGTTAACATAAACTGCCAATGAAAAATTCTTCTGAACATTTATTAATCTTAGGTATTCCAATATTTAACAACACGTTGTTAAAATCCAAAGTTGCAACTGTGTTATTTAATGAGCTAACATGAACTAAGGCCCCATTTACACTAGTGCGTTTTCATTTTAAAATGGCGTTTAAGAATGAAAACGATCCGCGTCTACACTGGCGTTTCTGCTGCCTTTCAGAAATGATCTCCATCTACACTACACAACCTAAAACGCATGTCACGTGACCATTCATGCAGGTACAGCCATAGATATTAATAGGTAGATTCCCTATTATTTAGATCACGGACGCGTCTACGTGCTTGGAGCAATCGAATGGGCAAGCTACCTATAAATCTATGTGTCACAAGGTAAGCTTGGTAACAGACAAGAGATTACCTCGACTTGATACACATGCACATTCAAAAAAAATAAATTGATACACATGCACAGATCATTATTTGATTATGCCGGCATTTACCATCTTTTAAATTATCATGGTGTTGTGTAATTGTTGTGCCTGTACCAAATGAGTATGATACTATGTTGTTGGTTTTTTTTTTTTAAAGAATGTCACAATATAGTTTAATTTCAGTCTGAATTACCTTTTATTTCACGTGGGAATTTCCCCCAAACCTTTTGTTTTTGCTGTTGGCCTTCTAGTCTCATGCTGTACCATCAAACAGACCATGTAAATCAAACTGGTTTTTATAGCATTAGCATGCCCGTATTGGACTGAATCATTGGTAGTTTTGTCTGGGGAGAGGGGGAATAACAGCTGATCAATTCTTTACTTTTCTTTTCCTTTTTTTATGGAGTGTTTAAGTATCCATCAGGGTTTATGCAGATTGTTATTTCTGTGTATGTGTAATGTTTTATTATTTTCTTTTCTCCTGTGTATAATGTGTTGTATGTATGGACCGTGTTTGTTCATATGGTACAGTCTGAAGGGGGAGCTAGCCCTTATAAATAAGGAGCTATAGAGCTTATCAAGCCAGTCTTGTTTGTTAAAAACTAAAGGAAAAACCCTGTTGCATTGGACCAATGTATTTATTTGGTGTAGCCTTCCTTTGCACATTGTTGCAGTTTGTTTTGTACAGTTTTTGTTTGTAGTTTGTATGTGTCCATGGAATTTGTCCACTGATTCACTGAACTTCTGGCCAGCTTGATTGTAATTATTTCCTCTGACTACTGGCCCATCTCTAACACTATGGGTACAACAATGCGCATTATGTTATTGTTTACACAGTCATCAAGGATACGCAGAACGAATGTGGGCAGCCACGACATCATTTTCAAAAGTCTCTGTTTTGGTCCGTTTACACTGAAATGCAACCCCGGAGTTTTCAAACTAAAACGGGGTCTGCAGCGTTTTCAAAAGTCTCTGTTTTCGAGGGTAGAAAATGCTGGAGTAGTGTAAACGATAGGCGTAACCGTAGCAAAAGTTACAGTATGCATTTTAAAACAAAAATGCACTAGTGTAAATGGGGCCTAAGACTTGTATTATTTAACAAAGATTAATAACTTCTGTAGCAAATTTTTCTACTGCTCATTGTGAATGATAATGGTTAACTAATGAGGTCTTATTGTAAAGTGATACCAATTGGACTTTATAGTTCTTTTGCACTTTAATCTGTGTAAAACGTTTAACTTTACATATTTTTCTGTATTGCTTTATTGTATTTAAATATTCAGTTATTTTTGTTATAAGAAAAATGTTATTAAACCTGTTATACTGTATTATGTATTACTCTATTGTACTGTATTACTTTTTTGAAACTAAATTTCAATATCGTGATAATAACGTAAACTGTGATTAAAGCATTAGCAATTAATCGCCACATGAAAATTTGATACCAGCATATCCCTAATCCTGAACCACGGGTAGTTGCGGCAATGAAATTTCAGCAAAATGGACTAGCCTACAGCATCATTTTTTCACTTTGATTTTTTGGGTGTCTTTGAATTCAGCCAAACGATTTGGCATCCTTTCATTCCTAAAACATTACCCATTCCATATCAGTATAGATATCCAGCATATATTTCTCTACAGAGATCTGATGTGTTTTCAAATTGTTACTTTAATTCTTTTGAGCAGTGTATAATTATGGGGTGTTATTCATACCCTCCAACCATGATTTAAGGAGCCTTGTCTATGAACAGGTCACACAGTCTATTTGACTTTGCAAAGTGGGTCTTTATATGGTTTGAAATTCACCATTTGCTGTATACACTTTGTAAATGCATTGCATTGCATTATTGTTGTACACGTGTTATTGCTGTGCACTGTGTGATTGAATGAGTGCACTCAATAATGTCCACTTAGGTTTCGGACACTACTAAAAATGGTTGCCCCCTCAAATAGTGCTCTATTTAAGGGTATGGGGGCAATTTCAGAAACAACCCAGAAGGGAGAGTTAGGCCCAATCCCATTTTTACCACTTACCCCCACACTTACCCCTAGCCCTCCACTTCACGCATTCACATGAAGGGATAGATGTATCTCAATTCTCTTTTGGTTGGAGGGGTAGGGATAGGGGTAAGGGGAAGTGTCAGATAGCCCTTCAAACTAAGATTTTACGGGACTACAATCTACATTTCAAACAAAGGAGTAGAATTATCTCAGCATAAACCAGCTACAGCGGCAACAAGGCTGCCCGAGCGAACAAAAAGACCCATAAATGTAAGCATTTTTGACATTAATAAAGATTTTAATGGAAAGTAATCATTTGTTTTATGGTACATTCAATAGTGTGTTCATATTTACAGTCATGTTATTCAAAAAAATGCTTGCAAAAAATCACTAAAGTTTGCTAACATAAAAATATTACAGACTGAACAATAGTGTCACAATATATTTTCATGTCTGATGAGGGCAATAACCACCATAGACATTGAGGGGGGCTATTCCTCCCAATAATTAGAAATCACTAAACCTTTTCCTCAAATAATTTTATCCTCTCGTTGCTGGAAAATATAATGTAGTGATTCAGTATTTAATCTAAGTTAGTAATAAGTCACGGGAAACCCATAAGACTTTCATTCATCTTCGGAACATAAATCAAGATATTTTTGATAAAATCTGAGAGCTCTCTGACCCTATGTACACAGAAATGCAACTACAGTGTCCCAAGGTCCAGAAACGTAGCAAGGACATCGGTAAAATAGTCCATGTGACATCAGTGGTTCAACCGTAAATTTACAAAGCGACGATCACACTATTTCTGTGCAAAGAAAACAATTTAACATAATTTATTCAACAATTCTTCTCCATGAGTTACCAACCTCCGCTATTTTGGAGAGTACCCCAGAATGCAATCAACATAATCAGTGTTGTTTACGTTCAGTAGATACTCTCCAATGACATGAGGGTGACTAATTAATGACATGAGGGTGACTAATTAATGAGGGTGACTAATTAATAAACCCGTAAAAGCTTAGTTCGTCTTCAGAATACAATTTAAGATATTTTGGATGAAAACCGGGAGGCTTGTGACTGTCCCATAGACTGCCATTTAAATTACACTGTCAAGGTCCAGAAAAGTATGAAAGACATCGTCAGAATAGTCCATCTGTCATCAGTAGTTCAATCTGAATATTATGAAGCGACAAGAATACTTTTTGTGCAAGAAGAAAACAAAAAGAATGACTTTATTCAACAATTTGTCTCCTCTTTTTTTTTTCTCCGCATCACCGTAGTGCCATTTTGGAAAATATGAGCTGAACACAGGCTGCGTATACTCTTCTGTGTCAGCCGTGACACAAGGATATTTTCTATGTGTATTTACACTTTGATTTGAACGAAAACAGCGCATCCGTGCAGCACGGTTGACACAGAAGAGCGTACGCTGCTTCCGTTCAGCGGATGTTCTCCAAAATGGCACTACGAAAGTGTAATTTTCCCTGGCAGTCAATGGGAAAGTCACAAGCCTCCTGGTTTTCATCCAAAATATCATAAATTGTATTCCGAAGACGAACAAAGCTTTTATGGCTTTGGATCGACATGGGGGTAAGTGATTAATGTCAAAATTTTCATTTTGGGGTGGAGTATTCCTTTAACAATCTACATGTGTGGCTTAGTGTGAGTGTGGGAGTGTGAGTGGGTGAGAGACGGAGAGAAAGAGTCCAGTGTGCTCATGACAGATAAATTTAACGACAAACTACAATTCTCACAGAAAATTAGCTGACTCACTTATTGCTCATCTCAAAGCTTGTATCCCACTGGACATAAACACCATTTTGCATTTCTTTGGAGAATGTGTTCAAGGTGCCATAGAATGGAAAACTGTATTTACCTTGGCATAGTTGAATAATAACAGGTTTGTACATGGAAATGACATACCGTGAGCCTTAAACACCATTGTTTAAATCTAAATCTCGTGCATTAAAAAGACCACTGAAAAATAGGCAAATCAGAACATAACACCGACTGTGACGTTACAGTCGGGATCACTAATAGTTACGCCCCCAACATTTGCATATACCCACCCATGTTCTATGCCAGCCGCCAGCCGCCAGCCGAACCTGCACAGCCGAATCATCAGAAGTTCTGCAGGTATTGTGAAAGAGCAAGCGAGGATAATAGCAGATCATGGAAATAAATGTTATGTTCCAGGATATGTAGGGGATGTGATGTGCAGGGATGGGTTGGTGTCTGTATTCAGAAAGGCACAAAAAACAAGTAAGGCGCATTCTAATAAAATAACACGAGCCACTAAAGGGACATGGTTAACTGCTTGCTAGCGGTAGCCTGTTACATTACAGTACATAAGATTTCACTTACTACATAAACAGAATAAGGAGAGATGACTGAGGATGATGGCGAATGATTTACGGATCCTGAGCATCACTGACAAGCATCTGATCTTATAAAATTTACATAGAGCACATGAGATCACAAAAATTTTGAAAGTGAAAGTAAAAAGCAATTGTGTATCTGCATATATATATATATATATATATATATATATATATATATATATATATATAGTGGCTCCCTGATGCCCGCATTTTATATACAGTATAATTACCCAACAACATGACTGCAAGAGACAGTATTGAAATATATATTTTCCCTGTGTTTCCTTCATGCTTTATGAGCTTCTGATATGAGCTGCACTGTGAAACAACCAATCAGAGCAGAGCTCAACACTGAGCCGGACTGTGAAACAGCCAATCAGATCAGAGCTCAAGATTATTATTCACGACCCTTCCAAATAAGGTAAAAACAGATGACGGCATTCTCTGATCAAATACAATACACTTGTTAACAAACTCCACCGTGCCATCCAGTGCATTTAGCTATAACTGCTTAGGATTTATAATGGATTCCCAGCATTTATGGCCAGCAAAGTAAAACGTAGAATTACTCGAATAGTGGTTTTATTTTTCAAATAATAATTTACAGATCAAATATTCGACTATTCGAGGGCTGTTTCCTGTTGTGTTATAAGGACCTAATTATAATGAAACAAACAACACATAACAGACTTATCTTAGACATAAAAACACATAAACCACAGCCATTTCACCCTGCAGCCCAAGACTGGTCGCCCACTGAAGCTCAGCAGGGTTGAGCCTGGTTTGATCCACTCCTCAAGCTGTGATTCCCTGATAAAGCGCTAAAGTGTGCTCTCTCCCTTTTTTGAAGTTATAACCCCCAACCCCCCCCCCCCCCCCCCCCCCCCCATTTTTGCAGCCTTACTTTTATTTTGTTTCTTTTTCTGATGTTTGAAGAGCAACCTGCTGTTAGAAGTCAAATCCATCAGGGGGAATTAGAGAACAATGTTCCTTTCTTTAGGTCAAGGTCAGTAGGGCATGGAAAATCACTAGGGTTTCTGAGAAATGTTTCTACGTGTGTGTTTATTTTAGCACTTCCGTCAGTGAATACGCAGCCTGCAAAACATCATAGAAATAATACAGTCAAACAAGAAAGTAGCCTAAATAAGATAAGTTAAGTTAAATACACCCTGTCTGCAGGACATGAGTGGCGCGGCATGACAAAATACTATAAGATTCATTATAATCAATCCGTGATGCTATACTGGATGCAGCACTACACGACATGACAAATCCCAGACAGTAAACTGCCTCGTCCTATTTATGAGGTACTGACACAGAGTTCAAATGTCCGGTGTAGACACTAGACAAACCTGTTGCGACGCGGTGTCGTGTCCAGTGTAGACACGGTTCACTAAAAAAAGCCTTGTCCATTTGGGAAGGTGCGCGCGCAGTCAGTGGAGGCTCGTGAAGCGGAGACAGGTGAAAGTATAAATCCTTCAGGGGCGTAACTCCTCGGCCATTAACTCCAGATCGGCAATGTAGTATTTGGTCTCCCAATAAGGTCCATCGGCCAACACAAAATCAATTTGCTGAATGCATAAACTGTATTTTCCTGCGCTCAAACCTGCCAATCTAAAAGAAACGCTGTGTATGGCGTTTGAGGTAATTTGTAAATTACCATAGACTTAAAGTCTAAATAAAACAATTTGCAACTATTACTGTTATTACACTTGTATACAGAAAAAGTTGCGTAGAGTGCGTGAAGTCATATGTATATATATTTAAAGTACAAAATTTAAAAAATATCTTCATGGAACTTGATCTTTACTTAATACCCTAATGATTTTTGGCATAAAAGACAAATCAATAATTTTGACCCGTATTGTTGGTTATTGTTGCAAATACCCGTGCTACTTATGACTTATGGTCCAGGGTCATATATACAGTATTCCATTCATTGTTATTAACAACATGAAGTGCATTAAACATAACATTACCACTGAATGATAATTAAAATAAAAATGTATGTGTTCATCAGTAACTGATGCAATATTGAAATGTTGAAAAAAAAGAAAACACTTCGTAAAATTGAGATGACTTTTGTAAATCCAGTGTTCAAATTCTGTGTGGCCTCTCAATTTATAATTATAGCCACATGAACACAAAACTGGAAGACTTTCTGAATGTACAGAAGCAGTATGCTATTTTAAAAAGATAAATTTAAAAGATAAAAAAGAAGATTCAGGCAGAATCAATAGATTATGAATAATTTATTGTCTGTGTAAAAATGTAATCATTTAATCAGTTTTTTTAATGGCTCTACGGCAACATGCAATCAACCAATAAATAAATAAATAAAGATTTATAAATAAATAAATAAAGACTGATTTATTAAGACCTAATTATTAATTATTGCTAAATGCAAGCCATGGGTTCATTTAATTTAAGCACTGGGTTTTGATTTTCTTATTTCTGTTTCTTATATATATATTTTTGAGTTTGGTCTGTTAAGTTTCCTCAATATTATTTTCCACAAATAAAGTTTTATTAAGTTTTCCACAAATATTATTTGTTTAAACAAACATTCTGATGATAAAAAATGTCTTTATTTTTTTGGTGACTGAAATTCTGTGACTAATTCCAAGTGGACTTTTTTACATTGATACATTATGCTAGTTAACACTCTGCCCCAGCCTCTTTCTGATCCTGTTCTGCTTATTTACACTTTTCTCACATTTCTCTACTGTACACATATTGATCTGTGGCCCGTGGGGCTGTGGTTTCAGCTGGAGCTGTGTGTTCAGACTCCTCCAGCATCCACACAGAGCCCCTCACAGACTGGAGCAGAGGATCAAAACCCTTCATTGTGCGGCGGCCATTAGTCCATGATCCTCTGCTCTTTCTGTAGGTGATCAGGAAGCTGTTCTCTGCACTTCCTGTGTCACTCCTGCTCACCCTATACAAACAATCAGAAGAACTGATCTAGTCTGATCCTAACAAGACAATCCAGCCATGACTGCTGTGAGTCAGATAAGTGTGTGTCACTGGCCACCTGCTCAGTGTAACCAGGGGTGGCGCTCAATGTCATCTAAACTGGGCCGATCTGATGCTGCTGCACTGAGGCACCAGCGAATCAGCTGACGGCACTCTGTTACACACAACACAGTGTTCAGGAACACACCACACGCTTCACCTGGATCTGGCCGTGATTTCTGTCTCTTGCCTGTCGACAGCTCTCTAGGGAAGCGCAGTCTGCTTTTGGAGGTGACCCTCAATGCGCCTCTGAAGGGGAAACAGCCGCACAGGATGTTGTAGAGCGTCACCCCCACTGACCAAACCGTAGCCGGTCCCGCATGATAGCGGTGCTGCCGAAACCACTCAGGAGGGGCGTACTGAAGAGTGCCTGAGAGACCCAACAAGACCACAAACATCATCTGAAGAGGTCCAAACAGGTTCCCTTCGGTCGATCATCAAGAGTCCACAAACACACACAGATCACTGCAGTGAGATCAAACCCACCTGCAAAGTGTTTGTAGGCGGAGTCTTTCAGCATTTCTCCACAGCCGAAGTCCAGCAGCTTGATGTCATGTGACTCTGTGGAGATCAGCAGGTTCTCTGGTTTGACGTCCCGGTGCAGGACTCCACGGCTCTCGCAGTGTTTCAGCGCCGTGATCAGCTGCAGCAGCACTTTCTTGGCCAGACTCTCCTCCAGGCGTCCGTTCTCCTCACAGAAACTCTCCAGATCTTGGCAAGGAAGCGGGCGCTCCAGGATTAGGGTGTAGCGTCTGGGACGGTCAAACCACTCCAGCAGCTGCAGGACGTTGGGGCAGGCAGGAGCCGAATTGACCAGGGTCATCAACGCCACCTCCAGCGGCAGCCGACCCTGACCTTCCTGCAGGACAAATGCTCCGTTATATCCAGCGCCGAATCAGACGAACCAGAGCAACAGATTCCCTCTGGACTCACAACTCTCAGTCTCTGTGTTCCTCTTTTAGAGACGTACTTGATGGCAACCTGTAGACAGATGAAGCAAGTAAACCACGCTGACTAATTATCACAGATGACATTTACTGACGTCAACATCTCTGAAGGCTGTTTAACTGCAGGAGGTAAGAAAAAGTCTTACTGGCAGTCCGTCAGACCTGCGGGTCCCTGCGTACACAGAGCCGAATCCGCCTCGCCCCAGCAATGGGCCCTTCACATACGCTTCTGCAACACACACAAGAGCACAAGAAACATCTTTAACAGAAAACATGCTGCCGCATCTAAACCTGTGACAGAATGTTACTGTAATTCAGCTGAAGATCATTTTCAGTGACAAATCATTTAGTGAGTCTTCAATAAGGAGTTTAATATCAGTGTATTCTGACCTCTGCGGGAGCGTTTGGCAGGTCTTCTGTATGAAGGGGACGGACGCTCATTCTCCTGGCTGCCGCTCTGCCACTTCCTCTTCCTGTGAGGCTGATCTGTGGACGCAGAAGCGGCCGACTCTGAAGGCAGAGGTGCGATGTATCCCGGCAGCTCTTGGCTCAGTGGCTGGTTTGGGTTTGGCAGCGGTTCCTGAGCGCCGTCACCAGAGCCTCGTCTCCCAACCTCCTGAGCAGCCGTCCGGGAGACAGCAGCACTCCCGAATCTGGAGCGGCCTGGGCCTGCAATATTCCACACATCAAACACTTACAGCCTTTATTAGGAACGTTTATTAATAATCAACCACCAGTGCCACTGCTCACATCAAATATGTTACTTTACATTTTTAAACGTTCTGTTGGCTCTTGAACTGCATTTGAGCAGCTCTGTAGTTTGCCAGCATTATAATCGTGTCAAAGAATTAAACACATATTTCACTGATCTTCATTTAACTTTATAAGGAATTAAATACATGTGATCGCTGAGCTAGTAGAAATGTGTGATTAAATGAGTTAACCTGCACACATTTCTTGACATCAATTCATTCAAACAATGTAGAACATCATACCATAACATACCAATAATAAACAAATGAAAATATAAACACTCACCTCGTCTTTCACCCACATGAGCCATTGACAGTCTCCTCCAAACTCCAGTAAAAACAAGAAATAAATAAATAAATAAATATGTAATTAATTAATTAATTAATTACAGAAAGAAAGAAAGAAAAAAAGAAAAAAAGACAGAAAGACAGAAATAAAGAATTGCGAAATAAGAAGAGAACAATAAAATAAAACTTTCCTCAGAAATAATCTGAAATCCTTCGAAAATAAAACTCTAACGTTACTCAAACAAAAAAAATCCTCCGATCTCCTAAAATAAAAGTCTCCTCTCGCTCTAAATCACAATCTCAGCACAGTGATATTCTCCAGAAGTCTCTGAAGTCGCCTCGTCTCTCAAACAGCAGATACTGACGGGTTCGAGTGTTTATATATATGCAGAATTCATATCATAACACGCGTCGCTATAGCAACTGACAATTTGCGTGCGTGAATACAACCAAAGACTATTGAAAACCTTAATAAACTCTAGTTCAATTTAACCAGAGCTCAAAATAACATCTCCGATTCATACTCATTTATGCCTTTATTAATAAATCTCACAAGTTAATATTGAAAAGTGCATAATAATTCAATGTGTAAGATTAATGCGTGCGCTCGCGCTGTCACGCACGCGACGTCAGGCGTGCACACGGGTGAATCGAATTGTAGTTGCTATGGCGACGCGTGTTATGATATGAATTCTGCATATATATATAAACAGTCGAACCCGTCAGTATCTGCTGTTTGAGAGACGAGGCGACTTCAGAGACTTCTGGAGAATATTACTGTGCTGAGATTGTGATTTAGAGCGAGAGGAGACTTTTATTTTAGGAGATCGGAGGATTTTTTTTCTTTGAGTAACGTTAGAGTTTTATTTTTGAAGGATTTCAGATTATTTCTGAGGAAAGTTTTATTTTATTGTTCTCTTCTTATTTCGGAATTCTTTCTTTCTTTCTTTCTGTCTGTCTTTATTTCTGTAATTAATTAATTAATTAATTAATTAATTACATTTTTTTATTTATTTCTTGTTTTTATTGGAGTTTGGAGGAGATTGTCAATGGCTCATACGTGTGAAAGACGAGGTGAGTGTTTTAATTTTCATTTGTTTATTATTGGTATGTTATGGTATGATGTTCTACATTGTTTGAATGAATTGATGTGAAGAAATGTGTGCAGACATTTCTACTAGCTCAGTGATCACATGTATTTAATTCCTTGTAAAGTTAAATGAAAATCAGTGAAATGTTTAATTCTTTGACACGATTATAATGCTGGCAAACTACAGAGCTGCTCAAATGCAGTTCAAGACCCAACAGAACGTTTAAAAATGTAAAGTAACATATTTGATGTGAGCAGTGGCACTGGTGGTTGATTATTAATAAACGTTCCTAATAAAGTCTGTAAGTGTTTGATGTGTGGAATATTGCAGGCCCAGGCCGCTCCAGATCCGGGAGTGCTGCTGTCTCCCGGACGGCTGCTCAGGAGGTTGGGAGACGAGGCTCTGGTGACGGCGCTCAGGAACCGCTGCCAAACCCAAACCAGCCACTGAGCCAAGAGCTGCCGGGATCCATCGCACCTCTGCCTTCAGAGTCGGCCGCTTCTGCGTCCACAGACCAGCCTCACAGGAAGAGGAAGTGGCAGAGCGGCAGCCAGGAGGATGAGCGTCCGTCCCCTTCATACAGAAGACCTGCCAAACGCTCCCGCAGAGGTCAGAATACACGGATATTAAACTCCTTATTGAAGACTCACTAAATGATTTGTCACTGAAAATGATCTTCAGCTGAATTACAGTAACATTCTGTCACAGGTTTAGATGCGGCAGCATGTTTTCTGTTAAAGATGTTTCTTGTGCTCTTGTGTGTTGCAGAAGCGTATGTGAAGGGCCCATTGCTGGGGCGAGGCGGATTCGGCTCTGTGTACGCAGGGACCCGCAGGTCTGACGGACTGCCAGTAAGACTTTCTCTGACCTCCTGCAGTTAAACAGCCTTCAGAGATGTTGATGTCAGTAAATGTCATCAGTGATAGTTAGTCAGCGTGGTTTACTTGCTTCATCTGTCTACAGGTTGCCATCAAGTACGTCTCTAAAAGAGGAACACAGAGACTGAGAGTTGTGAGTCCAGAGGGAATCTGTTGCTCTGGTTCGTCTGATTCGGCGCTGGATATAACGGAGCATTTGTCCTGCAGGAAGGTCAGGGTCGGCTGCCGCTGGAGGTGGTGTTGATGAACCTGGTCAATTCGGCTCCTGCCTGCCCCAACGTCCTGCAGCTGCTGGAGTGGTTTGACCGTCCCAGACGCTACACCCTGATCCTGGAGCGCCCGCTTCCTTGCCAAGATCTGGAGAGCTTCTGTGAGGAGAACGGACGCCTGGAGGAGAGTCTGGCCAAGAAAGTGCTGCTGCAGCTGATCACGGCGCTGAAACACTGCGAGAGCCGTGGAGTCCTGCACCGGGACGTCAAACCAGAGAACCTGCTGATCTCCACAGACTCACATGAAATCAAGCTGCTGGACTTCGGCTGTGGAGATCTGCTGAAAGACTCGGCCTACAAACACTTTGCAGGTTGGTTTGATCTCACTGCAGTGATCTGTGTGTGTTTGTGGACTCTTGATGATCGACCGAAGGGAATCTGTTTGGGCCTCTTCAGATGATGTTTGTGGTCTTGTTGGGTCTCTCAGGCACTCTTCAGTACGCCCCTCCTGAGTGGTTTCGGCAGCACCGCTATCATGCGGGACCGGCTACGGTTTGGTCAGTGGGGGGGGTGACGCTCTACAACATCCTGTGCGGCTGTTTCCCCTTCAGAGGCGCATTGAGGGTCACCTCCAAAAGCAGACTGCGCTTCCCTAGAGAGCTGTCGACAGGCAAGAGACAGAAATCACGGCCAGATCCAGGTGAAGCGTGTGGTGTGTTCCTGAACACTGTGTTGTGTGTAACAGAGTGCCGTCAGCTGATTCGCTGGTGCCTCAGTGTAGCAGCATCAGATCGGCCCAGTTTAGACGACATTGAGCGCCACCCCTGGTTACACTGAGCAGGTGGCCAGAGACACACACTTATCTGACTCACAGCAGTCATGGCTGGATTGTCTTGTTAGGATCAGACTAGATCGATTCTTCTGATTGTTTGTATAGGGTGAGCAGGAGTGACACAGGAAGTGCAGAGAACAGCTTCCTGATCATCTACAGAAAGAGCAGAGGATCATGGACTAATGGCCGCCGCACAATGAAGGTTTTTGATCCTCTGCTCCAGTCTGTGAGGGGCTCTGTGTGGATGCTGGAGGAGTCTGAACACACAGCTCCAGCTGAAACCACAGCCCCACGGGCCACAGATCAATATGTGTACAGTAGAGAAATGTGAGAAAAGTGTGAATAAGCAGAACAGGATCAGAAAGAGGCTGGGGCACAATGTTAACTAGCATAATGTATCAATGTAAAAAAGTCCACTTGGAATTAGTCACAGAATTTCAGTCACCAAAAAAATAAAGACATTTTTTATCATCAGAATGTTTGTTTAAACAAATAATATTTGTTGAGGAAACTTAACAGACCAAACTCAAAAACATAATAGAAACTCTTCTAAATGTTCATCAAAACTGATCATTAAACACTACAAAACAAGATTACACATTACAAACAATTACTGTATTTTTTTTTATTTTGCAGTCCCATGTAAAGCATGCTGGGAATTACTGATCTACTCCCCAGTTAGTTACATCAACAAAGTAATTCAAGTAGTCCCCACAATGTTTACAGAATACAAAATAGAAATGTTGAAATTTTACAAATTTAAATACATTGAATATAATTAAATCAAATTGACAAATGAGTGTGTATGGTGAAAGTCACCGTACTGCAGACAGGGAAAAAAATAAATAAATATAAATAAATATAAATATATCTATCTATTTATATATATATGTATGTATGTATAAGAAATAGAAATAAGAAAATCAAAACCCAGTGCTTAAATTAAATGAACCCATGGCTTGCATTTCGCAATAATTAATAATTAGGTCTTAATAATTAGATTTTGAAAAATCTTTATTTATTTATTTATTGGTTGATTGCATGCTGCCCTAGAGCCATTAAAATAACTGATTACATGAGTACATTTTTACACAATGACAATAAATTATTCATAATCTATTGATTCTGTCTGAATCTTCTTTTTATCTTTTAAATTTATCTTTTTAAAATAGCATACTGCTTCTATACGTTCAGAAAGTCTTCCAGTTTTGTGTTCATGTGGCTATAATTATAAATTGAGAGGCCACACAGAATTTGAACACTGGATTTACAAAAAATCATCTCAATTTTACGAGCCGAGTCCAACTAGCAGTTTTTTTTTTTTCAACATTGCATCAGTTACTGATAACCACATTAATTATTTTAATTATCATTCAGTGGTAATGTTATGTTTAATGCACTTCATGTTGTTAATAACAATGAATGGAATACTGTATATATGACGCTGGAGCACAAAAACATAAGTAGTACAGGTATATTTTCAGCAATAGCCAGCAATACGGGTCAAAATTATTGATGTTTCTTTTATTCCAAAAAATCATTAGTGTATTAACTAAAGATCATGTTTTTTTTTTTACCATAAATATAAAAAACAAAAAATTAATTTTCAATATAAAAAAATAATAATATCAATATCAAAAATTTTATTTTTGATTAGTAGGACTTCATTTGGACAATTTTAAAGGTGATTTTCTCAATATTTGATTTTTTTACACCCTCAGAATCCAGATTTTCAAATCGGAAAATTTTCAATATTGTCCTATCCTAACAAACCATTCATCAATGGAAAGCTTATTTACTCAGCTTTCAGGTGATGAATGAATCTCTCTTTCCAAAAAATAAACCTTATGGTTTTGTGGTTCTGGGTCACATATTTTATTTCTCTTTGTATTTTTATATCAATATACTAAACGATTATATCATTTAAATCGATCTGATAATTGAGTTAGGTCAAAAGTAATCTTAAAGTAATCAAAAAGTACTCTGATTATATTACCTAAAATGTGTAATGTAATGGATTACATCACTAAATACAATTTTGTCATGTAATTTGGAATCAGTAACAGAGAACAATTTGCAAGTAATCTACCCAGCTGTCTATCAGTCTGTCTCTTGAAAGTCATGCAAAAAGTGGAGAAGAAGAGACTTTTTTTTACATAGATTAAAATATTATACTTAAAATAGATATACAATACGACTTTCTTGTTTCTTGTTTAATCACAATTCATTTTGGTGTAAAGGGTACTAAAACAGTTAGGTATTATACTAAATGTAAAGTGTTGCACATTGTATTGATACATATTGTGTATGTGTTTTTGTACATCATTTGCAACTGATTTTTATCACTTAATTAGCATTAATTGTGTCATCCATTACATACAGTAGGGACTACTAAGCAGACATTTAGAAGTTTATTTTAAAGTGCCAAGCATTGAAAATCTAAATCTGTAAATAAAGTTTAGTAAACACTTAACTTGCAACACCATGTTGTAAGTGTGTCTCATCAGGTAATCGAAAGTTCTACACACACTTGTGGTCTCCATACCCAGATCAGGCCAAACAAAGCTTACAGTAATGTAGTAGAAATATCCCCATCTAGTGCTGAACTCGCATATGGTAATACATCACGCATGTGGTAATTAAGTATCAAACACATTGAAACGCTTAATTTGTGACATTATCTGCACAAGTAGAGAATGAATGGTTTAATAGTGGTGCAGAGCTTGAATCAGCCCTATGTAAAACACAAGGTAATAGACAAAGACATCTTAATTAAGCTTGATGAAAATAGAGTTTCAGCTTATTTCATCTGCCTGAAACAAGACATTTGACGCCTAACACTGAGTGTTTCTTAATATGTTGAACTATTTATGCAATAATTTTTATTATTTATTTAGCATTACATGAGACGTTACATTCAATCCCCGAAATTATACTGGATACAGACCAAAAAACAAACAAACAAACAAACAAAAAAACAAAAAAAACAAAAAAAACAAAACAAAACAAAAAAATGTATCAATTGTGAAATGTGTGAGATATCCCCAAATGTACACTCTAAAAAATGCTGGGTTAAAAACAACCCAACTTGGGTTATTTGGCAACCCTGCTGGGTAAATATTGGACAGAACACATGCTGGGTTGTTTTATTTAAGTCAACTATTGTTTAAAAATTATAATATTGCTGCCTTAAAATGGGATGGAATTAAAAAAAAAAAGATGAACATTTATTATTAAGCAAGAACACATGGGCAAAATACAAGACAAATTAAATTTATTTGTGAGAATACAGCATAGTTTGCAATATTACATTTAAACTCATTCAACGTGCATTTTAAAAACAAAAAAATGAAACATTCAAAAACACTCAAAAAGCCTGTGCTCTGACTGAAACTCAGCAGCTGGGTTGTTTCGCTGGAGACAAGATCAACCCAGCAGTTGGGTAGAAAAAAAATAACCCAGCATTAAAATTGACCCAGCACCTGGGTAAAAATATAAAAAATTACCCAATAAAATGACCCAACAGGCTGAACCCAGCATTTGGCCTAAATAACCCAGCATGTTTTTAGAGTGTACAGGGATTAATAGCAAAACTCCAAAATTATGATTTGAGTAAATTTTCAAGAAGGATGAAGGGAATCTGTGCAACACTAACACATGCAAGCTAAGCTTTGTATTCAGAGAAGAGCACGTTCTACTCCGGCCTAACATGAATCATTATTGACTATTGATTATTGACAGGATGATAAATGAATTTGACACAAATATAGGAAACATGGAATTAACTTGAAGGCATTATGTATTTAAAAACAACGGGAAAAAAAATGCTATTTTAAAACTTACAAAGATTCTGACAGGCCTATGCGCTGAACTTGCCAGTAGACTGTATGTTATCTCAACTGAAATTCCTACTGTTAGGACTTCACCATAGGCTGCTGTCGACAGATATGAACCGATGTGATAAGTACATGAGTTATAAAAAGACACTAATAACTTTTATGTTTTTTCCAGATTTTTTTTATCATGAAATGGGAAAAATTAGTTTTCATGACAGCTTACATAGATTGCTGTCCTATCATGAATATTAATTTATGAGGTGCCGCCGAGGAAAGCCGCTAAAGTTCTCGCCCCAGTCAACACTGAAAGCTGAAGTAGTTTATGAA
This sequence comes from Cyprinus carpio, assembly GCF_018340385.1. Lineage (NCBI taxonomy): Eukaryota > Metazoa > Chordata > Actinopteri > Cypriniformes > Cyprinidae > Cyprinus > Cyprinus carpio. The sequence goes on from NC_056605.1 coordinate 5,530,887, forward strand.
CTCTGTCTACACTCTTAAAAATAATGATTCTGTATTGGTTTCAGTGGTTCTATGAAGAACATTAACCTTAATTGAAACTTTCCATTGTAAAAAAAAAAAAAAAAAAAAAAAAAAAAAAAAAGGTTCTTTATAGTGGAAAATGGTTCTTCACACTAAGAAAAAGAGGCATTTCTTTTATGACATTGGAAAAAAAAAACTTTTGTTTTAAAGAGTGCAGTATGTGCTTACATTATACTGTAAATCACATTCAAGGATGTGGTCATGCTTTTGGTCAGCTGCAGAACTCAATTTGTCCACTAGAGGACGATGGAGCTGCAACTTTACATATAGGGAAATAGTGAATTAGTGATATCATTTAACAGATACCGTCCATTAGATAGAGAATTGGCGCAAAATAACCGCTTAGAAGGTAGAAATATGCAGTGCTATTTTATTTTTTATAGTGGAATGTAGTCGTATGCATACCTAACAAAAATATAAGGGCTTATTTAACTAATATATAGGTAATAATCTAAAAGAATACATGCATGCAATAATTTAGCCATTGCTTGCGACGTCACAATAATCACGAAAAGCCATCGAGACTCAATTTTTCCAGTGTCGCCGAGGATGAGAGTCCTTATAATAAAACAGCCCAGTTTATGAAAAGACTCCGAAGAGCACGGAGGGAGGGATGCGTGCTCGTGACGTCAGCGATGCACCTGCGAAGCGCTCTGTCGCATCATCTCACTGGCGCTGCTTTAGAATGAACGAGAGCGAGATGCTCCGCATCGCAACATGCTTAAACTCCGCTACTGTCGCGGGGGGTCTGTTGTTTGAAGTTTGCGAATGACACGTTGGGCTCTGCACTCACATAAATGATCGCGCAAACCGCGCGTCTCTTGCATTTCGTTTACAGATGACCGCCGCGGCAGCAATGGCAGGGTCAAACATGGTCTTTTCCGATGTTGAAAGTTTTCTAGATGAGCACCCCGAATTATTAGAGGACTATCTGAACAGAAAAGGCAAGGCAAGTATGGTGGAAAAGTGGATGAAGAGCCATCACGCCACTAAAACTCCGGCAAACTCCAGCGCGGAAGCGGAGAAAGCGGCGAACGCGTGCAGCAAAGACAGCTGGGCGAGCAGAAGCGACGGACTGCAGAGACGACCATCGCAGAAAGAGCTGAGGAAAACCTTCGCCAGGTCTAAAGCCATCAACGCCAACAGGACCTATGACGAGCACGTGAACTCCAGAGCCCAGGAGCCGCTGACCAGCATGAGGAGGCGCGCGCTGCTGCGTAAAGCCAGCTCTCTGCCGCCAACCACCGCGCACATCCTCTCCGCGCTGCTGGAGTCCCGGGTCAACATCCCTCAGTACCCCTCCACCGCCGTGGACTACAAATACCACCTGAAGGAGCACAACGAGAGGGAGTTCTTCCTGGAGCTCGTCAAGGACATCTCCAACGACCTGGATTTGACCAGTCTGAGCTACAAGATCCTGGTGTTTGTGTGCATCATGGTGGATGCTGACCGCTGCTCCCTGTTCCTGGTGGAGGGACCGGCCAATAAAAAGACTCTGGTGTCCAAGTTCTTTGACGTTCACGCTGGCACCACAGTGTTGCCCTCTCTCAGTAACTCAGATGAGGTGCAGGTGCCCTGGGGAAAGGGCATCATTGGATATGTGGCTGAACATGGGGAAACTGTCAACATTCCCGATGCATATCAGGTGAAAGCAGGGATAAAGTGATTGCTTCTTGTCCGAAAGAAAAAAAAAAACCTTCAAGGATGCGTGTTTGGAACCACAGTTGTAAAGGGATAAAAGTGTCAGTCAAATAAGATCTTACTTAAAGTCAAATACATATGTACGTCTTTTTTCTTCTGGATTTTGTTTTTTCTTATTTAATTCCTTTAGGATTCTTTTTAATTCCTACAGCCATTTGGAATGTTTTAGGATGGTGTCCAAATAATGATAGAAATTCCTCTGGGATTAGGAATACGTTGTTACCATACAGTAGGATCTATGGTGAGGTCACTCACATTACATTTTCCCATATGGATAATTAATTATCATATAGACCGGACAATTATTGATGGTGAAACACAAACACATATTAAGTGAAGCAGAAGGTGATTGTTTCTAGTCCAAAAGTCTTAATGTGCACAGGATTGATAAATTTATCCTATTGGATAAAGTGAAAATCCTATTTATTATTATTATTATTATTTATTTTTATTCCAAATTATGATTTTTTTAAAATTTATTTTAACTAAAGGACCATTTGATAAATAATTATCAGATGGACAGGAAAGTCTTTTAAAGAGACAATTACTGATGATGAAACTCCTGATGCATATCAGGTGAAGCAGAAATAAAATGATTGTTTAAAAAAATAATTTTGATGTAAAGGGATTAAAGTCATGCAGAATCAAACAAGATCCTATTTTAATTCAAAGTGTTACTGTTGAAGTAATGTAAAAGTAAAATGAGAGACAGGAACTATAGTAAAAGCATCTAAAACCTCCTAATCCCAGATGAAGTTCCAAATGATCATGAACATGGAATTTATATTGTAATTTCTATATGAAGGGACCAAAGTAATAGCCAAAGAACTCTAACTTTGATCTGTTATAATTTTCCAAACGATGAGATTATGAAGTTTAGGTCATCTGTTGCGAGGCCAGTCATACTACATTTTCCCGTATGAATAATTACTTGTCATATAGAAAGGAACAATTTTTACTGATATCACTTTTGATGGAGAAACAGCAATCTTTCCTGATGCATAACAGGTGAGGCAGGAATAAAATGACAGTTTGTAGTTTAAAAATACTGAAATTCGAGAACAGATTTGGTAATGGAATGTCTATTTTAATTTGGAATCCATCCTAAAGGGCGGAAAAATAACTTTATACAGTACGTGTCATTGTACAAGTCTGTCCCTCACAGCATAATTTCCATCTATGTTAAATTCAGTATGACGTCTAACCTGACTCAAGTTTATAATTAACATTATATTAAACAGAATAATAATTTTATCCGACTGGATTAAAACAGCCAAGGAGGTTTCTTCTGGATTTTGCTTCTGGATTTGATGGTTTCAGGGGAGTTTTGGGCATTGTCTCGGAGATCAGCTGACAGTACACCAAAACCAGCTAACACCAGCACACCACTTTAAGCTGTTTTTTCTATCCAGCAGCGTTGTATTTGATTCTTAAATGATTCTCATTTGAGGCCAGTGGAAATTCAGTTAGGGTTAGGAAGCATTAGCATTTGTTAACTTGCATCTGTGACGAGGTCCCTCACATGATATTATCCCATTCGGATAAAGACTGTCACACAGACAGGAGAGTATTTTATTGTGACCCAGAGTGATGTTTTTGGATTGATTATTCCCTGAGATCCATAAAGGGCCTTAGTGAAATAATGAGTTGTGTGAGAGTATCTGGGTATCGATTACTGAATCGATCAGCTCAGACAGACTTCATCCTCCCTGTTCTACAGTTATAGTCCTGATGCTGTGATGCTGTGATGATGATGATGATGATGCCAGCTCGCAGTTCTCTAATTAGTCTGTCAATCTGCGTTTGCCTTTTCATTTAGCAAGCAGAGCAGATCATTAAAACTGCATTATTTATAGCAGTAAACTCAGCATTTCAGAGACCATTCAAACATGAGATGGAAACATGGGCATGAACGTTAGTAGTTAATATTAATTAAAATTAAAAAAGTCATTGCATTATATATAAGTTGTAGCTACATAGATTATGTACTTAAATATGACTTACATGTAATTAAAGTTTCATGACATTTCTGTATATTTGAACATGAACTAATCTGTCAAGCTTTATTTAATGCTAGTGTTAATGTTAAAGCCACAATGCCAATCAAAAGTTTGGAATAATGAATAATTAGGCTGCATTTGTTTGATCAATAATAAACTGTAATATTGCGAAGTATTATTTTTTTTATTTTAATTTAAAATTTAATTTATCCCTGTGATCAAAGCTGTATTTTCAGCATCATTACTCAGTCTTCAGTGTCACATGATCTTCAGAAATCATTCTAATATACTGATTTGCTGCACATTTATAAAGTTAAAAGATTTCTATTTCAAATAACAGCTGCTCTTGGAATTTTCTATTCATCAAATAATTCTGCAACAGTGTACTATGGTTTCCACAAACACAGAACTGTTTTCAATGATGATTATATTAAAAATCATTAGTAATAATTGAGTGCCAATAATAATTGAAAATAGCTGAGCAACAAATCAGCCTATTAGAATAATGATTTCATTATTATAACAGTTATTTTAAATTGTAATAATATTTGATAATATTACTTTTACTGTATTTTTGATCAAATAAATGCAGTCTTGGTGAGAATAAGAGACTTCTTTTTAAAAAATCATAATTATTCCAATCTTTCGGTAGTGTGTTGTAAAGCAGTGGAGACCAGAAATATTCTACTCCAGGCAGGGTACGTAGTGTTTCTCATGTTTCTGTCACTTTCTGGATTTTTTGCAGTTCTATTTAGTGCCGTTAGCAGCACAGCAATGACACACTTCACCTCTAATTAGTTTGGCTTCTCCTAACAGTTATTATGTGTTCCCATTCAGCTGAGAGTGACTGTCTCTTGTCCTCTTTTGTAGGACCATCGTTTCAGTGATGAGATTGATAAACTCACCGGATATAAGACCAAGTCTCTGCTGTGCATGCCCATCCACAACAGTGATGGAGAGGTCATCGGGGTCGCACAGGGCATCAACAAGAGTCCCAATGGAGCACTCTTCACTGAAGATGATGAGAAGGTACCGCATGCACATGCTCTGTAACAGCACTCCACTCGCTGAACCTTATTATACAAGTTAACTATGCTTGCCTTCAGCTCTTGTCTTCTATAAACATCTGGCACAGTGTGTTTCTTCCATTGTGTAAAATGCAACACATAAAATAATTTGTTTTCTCCATCCAGAATGGTTTAATGTTAGAAATGGAAACGAATGCTGAGATTGACAAGTGCATCTTATATATCGCTGAATTAATCCAGTAGTGCCACTTGCCACTGAATAGCATTTACTACTTCAGTTAATTTGAGTGAAAGAGGAGTGGAGGCGGGGACTAATTTGCATATATATCCACATATACTAAATTATTTTGTTAGTCAGAGTCCATTTGACTTTAAAGAGCCCAAACATTTAAAGTGGCAGAAGAAATACACTATTTGGACAAAGGTATTTGGATACGCCTTTTAATTATTGAATTCAGGTGTTTCACTCAAACCCATTGGCACATGTGTATAAAATCAAGCATCTAGCCATGCAGGTTGTGGTTACGTCTGCATTAATCCGGATACATTTGAAAATGGTGTTTTCGTTGAAAAATGCTCTCTGTCCACACTAGCGTTTCTGAGTATTTTCTGCAAGTTTCTCATCCACATTGAAACGTTGAAAAACGTTAAATTCTCTTTATTACGCATGCAAAAAGCCTCATAAAAGCTCACTGAGATGATACAGACGGAACGGACATACTGTAATAAGTTTACATGCAATTCTTCTGCCCTGCTGAAAAAAACAGCATACTGAATGCTAATTATATACACCATTATATATCTGATCTAAAACACAACTGCCGTCATGTTTTGCGGCAAAACAGCAATCGCGAATAAATTTTATTGCACCTTTACAGCACTGTGATATGAAGAGTGTACGAAGTAACATATCTTTAGCAACAGTGTGAAAGTAGCACGTAACAGGCACAATGCTGGTATAAACATAGATATCTATTAGTACAGTATGTGTCACATGACTAAACATGTCATCGTTTTTAAAATAAGTCCACTCTACAACACGAAAACAGCGTTTTCAAATTTATCCCCTTTGGAGACCGTTTTCAAAAAGCTCAGTTTTCATTGACAAAAACACTGTCTCGGAGAGAAAAAGATGCGTTTTCAAACTAAAAATATTAGTGTGGACAAGGCCTGCATTTACAAACATTTGTGAAAAAATGGGTCGTTCTGAAGAAATTAAGTGTGGTACTGTTATAGAATACCAGATAATTTCATCTTTTTATGACAATGTAAAGCCAGTATAAATCCTAAACTTATATATTTTACAAGATTTTGACTTTATCTTGGGCACTCTTATTTGTTATTGCTCCATTAACAGATAATTCTACCTCTGAGCAGAGGAATCTAATAAGGTGTAGAGAGTGAAATTCAGTCGAGGAGACTGCGGTGATGTCTCGTAGCTTTGCACTGACGTCACAAACTGTGTGCTTATGTAATGGTCCTGTCATTGGATCACTGTGAGTGGGCAGAGCGTTCATGACTGTCTGTGTAAAGCTGAATAGTTAGCGTTAGTTGTCCTTGTCATCGTACGTTCTGCGTTAAGGTAGCGTGATCAACCATGCCACGCTATCATGAAAAAGAAATAAAGCGTCTCATTAATGTTGACCTTCAGTAACAATGAAGTCTTTATAAACACAGAAGCAGTTCTCATATGGCAGAGTCATTAATCAGCGGCCGCTGCTGAAATCCCTGAGCCGCGCTGCTCTGTTTACAGGAGCTCAAGTGACCGGTAATACGCCATCTTTCACAGGGGATGGATGCGTGGCATGTGTGAAACGTGTGCATGTACTGACTTACGGGACATATACATTTAAACTTTTTTACTTTTCCCTGTCTTTACAAAAAAGTTTTTTTGGAGTACCATTTGAAATAATTTGTATTTCCGTAACACATGAATATATCATATCAACATGGAAGCACCACAGTACCTGTGTATGCATTATTAGTGGTGCTTGATTTTGTTTAATCACTGACTTAAGCACATGTAAAGACTAGATTATAATTTTAAATTAATTCAATGTTACATTTAAGGTTAATCTGAAAGTATATTTAATCATTCAATTCAAGTTTATGCGCTCTTCACAATGCAAATCATAGCAAAGCAGCTTTACAGAAAATTAAAGTTTGTAAATTATATTAAGTAATAGCTTATCAGTGGTGACATCTCAAGTTGCTGTCCATATGGCAGAAATGTACGGTAAAAATCAAGCAGTTAGTTAATGTCATTAATCATACAGTGAACACTAATAACACGGTGAACACTATTAACAGCAATGATTATATGTTGCGATCAAACTTTTAGCAAAATTTGGTGGTTTTGTATGTTGTCTAAGGGTTGGCATCATCTGAGGTCCTCTGAGGGGTTGGGATCATCTCTGGTCTTCGTAAGGGCTGGATAATATTGTCGTTCTAAGACCAGTTTCAACTAATATAATGATAACGGCATTATAATGCAGGTACAACTTTTCAAAGATCAATAAACTTTTATTTCTAAAGAATATTTAACACTGAAAACGGAAAACATTTTAAATATCCACAATAAATGAACAAAACAACCAAAAAAACAATAAAAGCAATGGACTGTCAGTCTCTGTTAAAACAATGCACTTGAATAAATACCAAAAACAACCAAAATCAATAAATAAAATGGATTTAAACAAAATTGCACTTCAAAAAATATTAAACATTAGACTCAGACATAAATAGTGCCAGTTATGACATTTGTAAACAAACAAACAAAGGCTCAACAAGTCATATGCAAAAAAAAACTTTTGAAAAATAATTTCTCCAGCATAAAGCTTTGTTCAAATAAAGCAAAAGTGAATTGCCGTCTGTCCACCAAGGACGAGAGAGAGAGAGAGAGAGAGAGAGAGAGAGAGAGAGAGAGAGAGAGAGAGAGATTTTATGGCAGATTCCGAGCAATGTTTATATGCCAGCTATGAATGCTCATATTGACCATTTAACTGTTAACCGAAAGTAAACATTTTGACCGATTAAGGGGCCGTTCACATATCGCGTCTTTTGGCACATGCCTACAGACATATTAAGCTGAGCAAGCCAAATGAAGCGAGCGAAAAGTAGGCTACTATGTGGGACCATTTCGACAGAAAGGGCAACAAAGTTACTTGCAAAACATGCTACGCGGTATTAAAATAAAGCAGTAGTGCAAGTACAATGCAACTTGCGACGCAAACATCCACAAGCAAACATTCCCAAAGCTGGCCACTCTAGCGAGACGTTATCTCTTTATTCCCGGGACATCTGTGTCAACGGAGAGGGTGTGTTTTTCTGCCGCGGGGTGTCCACAGGCTCACTCCAGACTAACCCCACATCATGACATGTTACATTTTTTAAATAAAAATTGAAAAAAGAAATTATCGCGGCCGGAAAAATTATCGAGCTCATTTTTTTTTTTATCGTACGATTAATTTATTTATCGACTATTGCGACAGGCCTAGTAGCTGCTGTTCCAACTAAGCAAAAAATTATGTGTTCAACTCAAGCAAAAGAATGAAAATGTACATTTGATCAGATGTAACTGAAGTACAAAGTTATGAGATACATTATGTGAATGCTTGCCTAAAGAGATGTGTTTTTAATCTAGATTTAAACAGAGAGAGTGTGTCTGAACCCTGAACGTTATCAGGAAGGCTGTTCCAGAGTTTGGGAGCCAAATGTGAAAAAGCTCTACCTCCTTTAGTGGACTTTGCTATCCTTGGTACTACCAAGAGTCCTGTGTTTTGTGACCTTAGGGAGCGTGATTGGTTGTAGTGTGGTAGAAGACTAGTTGGATACGCAGGAGCTAAACCGTTAAGGGCCTTGTAAGTAAGTAGTAATATTTTGTAACTGATATGGAACTTAATAAGTAGCCAGTGCAGAGACTGTAACATTATAATCCTACTGCTCAAAATACCAGGGTTTTTCTCAAAATAACCACTATATGGAGTCAAGATATATTTTTGTTGTTGCTATGGACTACGTTGACAAGAGTGATGTAGAAGTATTCATCGTGTAGCTTACACTGCAAGTACCTGAGAGAAAACCATTTTACCATAAGTGATCTAACTTTCAGCAGTAAGAAAAAGTCTTTTACAGTTTTTACAGTTATATGATATGACAATAAGGCCTGTTGTTAGAGATTGCATTTTATTTGAAGAAAATAAAAATATATTTTTTATTTTTTTAATTTATTTTTTTCAAACCTAGTCTGTGCGGTAAAACACTGCTGGCCACTTGGGGTAAAATGTCCCCAGAGGGCATCACTTCCCACTATGATAATTACTGTAGTTCCTATGTTCCTATGACTTACAGTATATTTAAAAATGACCTTAAGTTAGCATCAGCTAGCTAATTAGCTAGACAGTTAGCATCAGCTAACAATATTGCCTGATTTTCATCAACTGTTATTTCAGCTTGTCTTTTTTATTTTAAGCTAAAACTGCTTGTATTGTGATTTTGCTCCAAATGTAAAAAGCAAATGGCTTTATCAGAGTGGCGGCATTTTACCCCACCTGTGGCAAGTGCCCACTTGGAACAAATTTAATTAAAAATCTAATAAAATTACATTTTTCATACTTGGTTTATAATTTATGTCAAAAGGACAACTATTCTTATCACATTTAACTTCTGATTCACAGAATAGAAGTTACACAGTCTTTCACAGGGCATTTCCCCCACTCTACGCATGAATTATTATGAATTGTCCAGTAGCCAGCACTAGTCAGTAAAGAAGATTAGCAGATCAAGATACATAATATGTAATGTGTGTTAACAAAAACTATGAAAACAGATGTCACATAGGGCTAAATGAATAACATTTTAGTAAAACTGCCACAGCAGCATGGAAGATGGATGTGCATGCATTATTTAAATTGGTGTTATTTTAATGTTTAGTTTTGTTTTTTGACCTTAAACCTACACATACACATTCAAACATTTCAGTGGGTTTAAACAGATCACCCTATACATCAGATTTAGTTTACAAACAACTGACAGTTGTGACCTAAATATAATTTTTAGTTACAATAATTCATCTTAAAATTCGTCATACGTTACTTAGTTTTCATGGCATTAGTTGCGCATGCACTCAGGGGATTCTTGTCAGATTTGTGAATACAGTTCACTGGAGACTCGCTCTGAACGAATGTTTTGAATTAATTAACTATGAATGTGAATATGAGCTTAGTTGTTCTTTCTTATTTATTTATTTTTAATTCATGTTATCATTGTGTTCTTCTGATTTGATTGGTCCAGTGACGATGACTCCACACGCTGTCATCATGAGGTGAATACACGTATCTTTCATCTCTGTGAATGAAACAGATGCTGTGGGTTTTAAAGCTGAACAGGATGTCTCGTATTTCTCAACGTAAGCAGTGAGCGCAGCGCTGACACTGGATATAATGAATGTGTCCAGAGGCGTCAGGGATGCTAAGAGGAGACACACTACTGTAACTCTCTCTCTGTGTGTGTGTGTGTATTGGCTGATGTCTAAATGAGGCATTGAGGTTATTTTGTAGAAAGCATTATTTAACCTTTATCCCAGAGTCACCAGCCACACACTTACAGACTGAGACACATGATCTATCTAGATATTTAAAGGGATAGTTCATCCAAAAATAATTTTTCTGTCATTATTTACTAACCCCGATGTAGTTTTAAACTTGCGAATCTTTCCTTCTTTTGTGAAATACAAACAAATGTTTCCATTCTCTTTTTCGTGCAGCCAAGAGGGAATAAAGCTTAAAAAAGCACCATAGAAGTATCATAAAAGTCCATACAATTTGTTTGCTATAATCCAAGTCTTCAAATGCCATATTATAGCTTTGTGTGAGAAAAGTGATGACTGGTTAGTGATTCTTTTCAGTGGATTCACTGATTCTGAATTGGTCTCAATGATTCATTCATTCATCAGAATGTTCTTGATTTTAAGTCACTTAATGTAAGTTAAGTGCACTTGATTGTATTAAATGTGTACTTGCAGTTACTTCAGACCTATTGTTAAACAACAGTAAATCATTGTTTTAATAATGTTTTGTGGTTCTCTAAGGTAGAACTTAAGCACATGTAAAGTTGTTGATCATAATTTTAACTGTAGTGTTCAATATTACATTCAAAGTTAATGTATTTGAAATGTACTACATTGCAACTTCATCATTCCAAATGTGTAATTAAAATATATGTAAATATATATTTAAAAATACCTTTATGGAGATTGAAAGCATCTCATGCATGCATCTCCTTTTGTTTTCCCTGGAAGAAAGAAAATCAGATGGGTTTAGAATGAAAAGAAGTTTTGCAAATTAATTATTTTTGGGTGAATTATTCCTTTAACGTGTACTGTGACTGCATGTGTGTTGCTGTGAGACTGTATGAACCCCAGTGCGATGAGATTCCTAGGCTTTTCAGTTTTCACTGTACATTAACATCATGTCATGCATGCTACTAACTGCTGAATTAATGATGAAACTCTTCCCTGTTTGTGAGACTAAAAGGCAGAACAGAGAAACTCAGCTATTGTTTCCAGCCCACAGAGACAAAGGTGCCACTTTTAGATTCTGTATTGGCAGAACCAAACATTAGTGTTTTCTAAACAGGCTTGCAATATGGTAGACGTATCATACTGTATATGTTATGAAGAGGTATTCTTTTCATTTTGTGGAGAAACAAAGACTAGACCAATGAAAGGAATACAGTATTAAATTTTTAATTTTATCTGATCTTTCTACCTTTTCTATTTTTTGATATTATATTATTTTACTCACTTTTAATTTATTATCTCTAATTTTAATTTATTATTTATTAACGGTTTTACCTTTTACCGCCACAACGCATTGCAACTAATACTGCAAAATGGAAGTCTCGCACAAATACAGAAACTGACTTCTACAGTGAAAAATAAGTTATTTCTTTCCAAGAAAACTGGTTTATGTTTATGTTTACGGTTAGGGGTTGGTTAGGAGAATATATCAATTAAATTTAAATTCAGTTAAATTCAATTAAAATTTATTTGTATCATACATATTGTTTTAAAGCAGCTTCACAGAAAATGCATGTTTCAGTGTTGCAATCAGGATGTGTTCTATTATTAGTTAGAGATGAGTATATAAAAATAATGTCTATATGGTGGTAACATACAGCGGTAAATTAATATATGTTATATTGTGTTAATTTAAATAAATTCTTGAAAGATAGTAATACACATACAGAACTGAATAGAAAGTGCTATAAAATAGTATAAACAGCTACTAGATACATAAAAAAAAAAAAATGTAAAATGTAAATTAATTTGTATGTTTCTGCATTGCAGGAAAAAAATTCACCCCCTAAAAATTTACTCATCCAAGATGTAGATGAGTTAGTTTTTTTCTAGGGCTGCCCTCGACTAAGGATTTTTCTGGTCGACTAATAGCATTAGTCGACTAATTGCACATTTATTGATAAACCATTTAAATCAATATAATGAGCCTTTAATTGGATACATTTCCTAATAAGCGCTCAAGTACATGCATAAAGTTTGCCACAGCGCACCGGCAGAAGTAATGATTATGAATGTTTCAGGGAAAAACAGTAAGGAGACTGCGTTAACATTTTTATAATTTGATAAACTAGTGCTTTCTTTGTTTTGGGGTTAAGAGATGAAGTCGGCGACACTGACTCCGCAGTAGTGGATGTGACTGTATTCATGTTTCATACGGATTACATCATCTGAAAATTTGTTTTCCATTTGAATTGGTTAATTTGAAAGTAGACATTTCACTCTCTATAGATATATTTTTAATGTCTGTAAGGCAAAGATATACACAGAGTTTTGCATTCAAGTTCAGAGACCGAGACGGCAGAAAGCGCATCATGTTAGCTTTCATTATTTTACAAAAGCGCGGTATTGTGACTGCACACAAATAAACATAGAGTCTCTACAGATCTGAAAGATGTATTGCTCTTATCTGTATGACCTATTTGAGAGGGCGATGAATGATAGTCGAGCGTTTGGCAGTCCTGCCCATCGACCAGCCGTTAACGATCTGACTTTGTCTGTGGATTTTTTTTTTTCTGCGATTAAGCTACTAATACATTTTTGGTCAACCAAGCCTCTTCTGGTCGACTAACGATTAGTCGATTATTAGGGGGCAACCCTTTTTTTTTTTTTATGACAGATTTTTTTGGAGTGTTGTGTTGTATTTTTTCTTTTGTTGACCAGTGGATCCTCAGCAGTGAATGGGTGCTGTCAGAATGAGAGTCCAAACAATGATAAAAACATTGCAGTAATTCACAAGTCATCCACTCCAGTCCATCTTGTAAAGTGAAAAGCTATGTGTTTGTAGAAAACAAATCCTTCACTAAGACATTCAGTCTTTCAAATGTTGCTTTTGGCTAAAATATGAGTTCTCTGTCCATTAGATTGCTTTCTTCAGTTAAAAGGTTGTCTCGTTTGAATCAAGAGAGAAATATGCACAGATAAAATGTCATCTATATGTGGAAAAAAGTCCAAAACACAAATATGTTTGTGTATTTTGATGTGAGAGGGTAATAGGGAAATGTTGTTATGGATTATGGACTTGTATTTTGGCCAGAACCATCAGTTTAAAGTTAAAATGGATTGTTTTCTTACAGACATTTATCTTTTCACTTTACAAGACATTAACTGATGGACTGGAGTGGTGTGCAAAACTGTATTGCATACATGCTACTGTACATTTATTCGAAGCTCAGACCGATTTTTTGTCACACTGTTCAGCTCTGAGTCTGACCAAACCACTATTCAGTGTCGTGAGCACAGATCTGATCTCTGTTTCAAAGCTCTGCTGTGTGTTTCTGATAGCTTGAGAGTCCGGATGTGCTGCTGGGCTTCCAGACAGGCACACGCCTCTCTGCTCTTTGTTGTGAAATGCCACAGTATTGTGAATAGTCCCATGAATTCTCAGCAGGATTAGCAGAAGGCAGTGCTGAGGAATTACTGTGTATTCAATACAATATCATATTCTCTCAGACAGTGACGCAGAGCTGAGTGACGCAGATCTGCCTTACAGAATGTGTGTGTCTCTCTCCATACAGCTGGTGTTCAGTCCCACTGCGAAATGCTTCATTCACCGCTCTAGCATTTTAAGCAGAAATAACACGAGAAAATGACTGTACCACTCAAACTCCATGCTACTTCAAAGTATACCATGTTGTCCACATCATAAAACACACATTTGTTCATACAGTGTGCCATGGAATTTACTCCAGAGTGCTTCAGTAAATTATCATGTTATTAACATGATACATGTCTACAACACAGTATGATTTGAGTAAATGCAGTACACTTTAGCATACTTTTAAAAAGAATACTTAATATGGACATAATATACTTTAAAAAGAATATACTTAAGTGCAAACTGAATGTAATGTTTTCAGTACAATTGCATGTTATTTGCAATTAAATAAAAATGTATTAGTTTAAAGTTATATTAAATGCATTTAGCATGAATTTTAGAATGCTTTTGTGACCCATTAACTACTGTTAGTAGGACTTACTGTAAGTACATCTTTATATGTAATTTCATATTTACTTTTTTGTCTTTGAGATAGTTAGTGCTGAATGTGCTGTCAAGAAATGATGGTAAACTAATATATTTTAATGTAATTCCGGTTTAAATTGTTTGCCATGTATTTAAATATATTTGTAATTTCACATTTAATACATTTAACATATGGAGCACACAACATGTGCTTTAGGTCTGAACATCAGAATGTGTATTTCTTTAATGCACGACAAAAGATTAAAATATAATAATTTAAAATGACCTTAAATGTAAATATTTCCATTTTATATTATTAGAAAGTGCACTTTTTTTGAAGTGTACTTAAGTGTGTTATGAAAGTGTCTAACTTTAAAGACACTTGAGTGACCTTTTATTCATTAATATTATAATATCTGCATATATGAAATGCACTACAAGTGCACATTCAGTACAGTTAATATTGATATGCCAATGTATTCACAAAAAAAAGGTACAACAGTTCTAGTGCCAGGATACATGTCCAATACATACTTTGTTACTCCAAGCTATTTTAAAGAATACCATGGTAATATGTTACATATCCGAAAAGCCCTGGTATTTGCATGCTTTAAATAATTTATCATGGTATGTACATGGCAAATCAGAGCATTACTACTATACCATTGTTTCAAGAAACTTTTTGAAACCACATTCTAGGAAGCTATGAAATGTGTCTCTGCAACATCAGTTAATCTTTCATTTTTTGTTAATCATTCAGTGCTTTTTCCAGTTTAGTTCAGCCCGCTGACCAGATTGACTGACCTTTTTAAATGCGCAGCAGTAGTCTTGTTGAAATAATGATATATCGGCTTGCTGCCTGTGGATTAAAGCACATAAAGCGGTTACAGTGTGTGTTACAGAGCATGTATAATGTGTGTGTTTAAATCACTTCATCTCATTTAGACTGCTCCAGTCAGTTGTAAAGTCAGCATGAAACAACATTCACAGCCCATTTTACTTCCGTAATGTGATGTTTTTCCAAGAGAAGTATGAAACTCAAGGCAGGAAAGAGCGAGATGTCAAACTTTAGACATGTGCTAAATTATTGCTCGTAGGCAGATGTTTATTGCTAGAGAGATGGTTGTCTGTTGTGGATGTCTGTGTGTGTCTGAGATTTATGGTTCTTTGTTGAAAATAGGCCACAAGAGCCCTGAGGTGGTGACGGACTGCTCAGTCTGTGCTTACATGTAATCCTGAATCTTTATTCCTCAGCTCAGACACAGGGCTGAGACGGGCCAAACACAGAAGCCCAGTGCTGTTTGTTGACATCTCAGCAAACACAGGTCCTCTGCATTAATTTTAGGTCCATTTAAAAGGTCTGGATCAAAAACTTCTTCCCTAGTTCACCTAGACTGTAAAAATGTTTTCATGTCACAACCGTGAACTCGTTAACCTGCATTACATGGTCACAATTACAGTTGTGCTCATAAATTGACCATGGCCCTTGCAGAATATGCAAAATGTTAATAATTTTAACAAAATAAGAGGGATCATTAAAATTGCATGTTATTGTTTATTTAATACTGTCCTGAATAAGCTATGTCATATTACAGATGTTTGTATATTCTCCACGAGACAAAATAAAACCTGAATTTATAAAAATGACCCCGTTCAAAAGTTTACATACCCTTGAATCTTAATACTGTGTGTCGTTTCCTGGATGATCCACGACTGTTTTTCTGTGTTGTGATATTTGTTCATGAGTCCTGCATTGGTCCTGAGCAGTTAAAAAAAATCCCCGAGCTCCTGCACATTCTTTGGTTCTCCAACATTTTCTGCAGATTTGAACCCTTTCCAACATTGACTGTGTGGTTTTGAGATCCATCTTTTCAAACTGAGGGCAATTGAGGGACTTTTTGCCACTGAATAAAAAATAAAAAAGGTAATTGTGCCTTTATCTCACAATTATGACTTTTTTTTTCTTTCATAATTTTGAGAAAAAGCCATAATTGTGAGATATAAACTTGCAAGTGCAAGAAAAAAGTCTGAATTGCAAATTATGTCTATGCCAATAGCCTCATGGGCAGCGCGCGACATATAATGCAGTTGCGCTTTGAGTCTCGGCTCGCGGACCTTTCCAAATCCAGTCCTGTCTCTCCCACATCACTTCCTCTCAAGACTTAACTGTGCATTCAAAATAAAGGTCATAATGCCAAAAAAAATGTAATCTATAAAATAAATAAATAAATAATTGTGAGATGTAAACTTGCAGTTGTGAGAAAAAGTCAGAATTGTGAGATTTAAATTCATAATTCTGAAGAAAAAAGTCAGAATTGCAAGGAAAAAGTCAGAATTGTGAGATTTAAATTCATAATTCTGAGGAAAAAATGTCTGAATTTCAAGGAAAAAGTCAATATGTAAGAAATAAACTTGCAATTGTAAGAAAAAGTGAGAATTGTAACATTTAAACTCATAATTCTGAGAAAAAAAAAGTCAGAATTGTGATATAACTCAGAATTGTGAGAAAAAAAAGCAGAATTGTGAAATAGAAACTTGCAATTGTAAGAAAAAAGTCAGAAATCTAAGATATAAACTTGCAGTTGTAAGAAAAAAGTCAGAATTGTGAGATGTAAACTCACAATTACCTTTTCATATTTTTTATTCAGTGGCGGACGTGGGCTTCCAGTCCAGTGTGCCTCAGGTTTTTTTCTAACAGTGTCACTCACTGATCCTATCAGTCGATCAGTCGCTGATTGTTTTGTGATCCTGTCACGATGTAATTCCGGCTTTGCAAAGAGGCTGTTATTGAAGGCTTGGGTATTTAAAAACTACTTAGCCAATGACATCAAAGGTCATTAACATAGAACTCTTGAAGGTATAGTGGGTGAAGAATGATCATGAGAAACTACATACACATGGCGCAGAAACATAAATGCACTACAGGGAAAAATTACAGTGATAAAGAAGTTTAGGAAAAGCACCTGCTACAAAACTTTGCTTTGGAGGCCCACAGCGGAATGAAGTCGTCATGAAATATTTGAGTGATAATCTGTAGAAAGTTGTTGTGTTTCCATGTGAAGGAGCTCAATTCTCTCGTTTCATTAGCTTAATGGTTTAAATGAGCAGAAGGTGTGCTGTGAGAATCTGTTGATCGCTCCCACAGGTTCAGGTCACATCCGCTCTTTATTAAATGCGGAGACCAGGCTCGATGCACCATCTCCCGTGCAGCCCAGACTAATGGGCAGTCAGACAGAATCCAATTACTCCAGGACCCCGTTTACCCGCGCTCTCTGTGACTTGAGGACTGACAGATTCACACAGGCCTCTCTGTGGTGTCACACTGACTTGTCCTGAGGCAGGTTTTGATGTGGTTCCTGACAGAATTTTAATATGACCCTGTTTATTCACAACATTATGACTACACTCATTTCTCTCAGAGAGGCTCTCTGGCTCACCAGAAGAGGAATGTGAGTGTGTTTTTGTCATTCTGACAGCAGTCTAAGTGTGTGTTTGGCATTCTGGGAGTGCTAGAGGAGATCTCAGACCTTTAAAGCACAGCTGTGAGGGAGGAAACAGCAAATGCATTCAGGGCAGTCGAGTTCTGCTGTCTCTGTCACACTTCTTCCTAGATGAGATATTGAGGGAAATACTGTACACCCAGCAGAGTTACTGAGACACACAAGACAGCCTTATCACATACACACTTCCTCACATTGAGGCTGGGTATTTAACAGGCTGGACAAAGTAATGAACACAATGTATGTGGAACACTATAAGTTATTAAACAATACAGAACAAACAAATGAGGATTTATTAACATTATCCCTGTAAAGCCTACTGTATCATATCTGATACATGGTTTCTAAATTGTCAGTATGCCTTCTATGATTTGATTGTTAATTTATGCTTTTGTTGCAAGTAAAAGGTCCTTTTTCGGGTTGTGAGTCTTTTTGCTGTGAAATCTTTTATGCTTTAAACGTTAGAATAACTTTTATGCTGTTAATACTATTTCGAGATGAATACTTAGTGGACTGAAGCAGCTTAGATTTATTTGACTATGTCTAATTTATTATTAATATTAAAATGTATCAAATATCTGACCCTGGAGCACAAAACCAGTCTTAAGTCGCTGGGGTATATTTTTAGCAATAGCCAAAAAAACATTGTATGGGTCAAAATGATCGTACCGTAAATATATATAAAAATTATCCTATCGTAAATAAATCAAAACGTAATTTTTGATTAGTAATATACATTGTTAAGACCTTTATTTGGACAACTTTAAAGGTGATTTTCTCAGTATTTTGATTTTTTTTGCACCCTCAGATTCCAGATTTTCAAATAGCTGTATCTCAACCAAATATTGTCCTCCTAACAAACCATACATCAATGGAAAGCTTATTTATTCAGCTTTCAGATGATGTGAAAATTAAAAAAAATTGACACTTAAGACTGGTTTTGTGGTCCAGGGTCACATATGATCATCAGGTTTTTGAGGATCAATGTATTGCATTGCATTATCTGTTTTGCTGTCACAATAACAAAATGTAGAGTTTTGAGCATAAAATTAAGCATTTAAATGTCATCTTACTAAGACATTATTGTAAGATTGACAGCTGATATTTACATGCATTTTATGCTGTTATAAAGATCTCATTTATTAAAAATGGCAAACTATGAGAATTTTATCTCACTTTTTGACTATATAAATATCAGTCTCTGATCCAAATTACTTATGTTTTAGTTTGGGCCATTGAATAAAATTGTAGTGTCTTTACTCCTTAAACATGTGCTTCATGTTCTCACTATTATGCAATATGCGACAAAAACTTGATATATCAAATATTATACTAATAAAACACACATATGCAAACTAGATTTTGTCTAAAGTTTCAATAAACTTTTCCATTAAAAAATTATTTGCATTATTATTTCAAATGTCAGGCTTTACAGGGATAAAGGTTTTGATTTCCAGGTGACATGACAATACTTATTCTCAAGTTATTTATTTAAAGTTGGATTAATCCTCTTAAATGCCTAGGACGTCTGAAAAGGAACAGTTCGGTGTGTGTGTGTAGAGGCTTTCACACCACATAGTTCTTCTAGGAACTTAGTTCTAGGAACTATCCAGCAGGGTCGTTCCTCGAGAACCAGTTTCTCCATCTGGACGTTTTCCCTTTTTCCATTTTTACATGGCTTTTTAAAAATGCCAGGTTGCTGGTGTTGCGTATGAGTTTGGCCAATCAGCTACACTTACATCACTGGTAGTTCATATAGAACTGTTTTAGACCCTAATTTTGAAGTAGGAGCTAATTTAGTTCTTCCAAATGGAGTTCCTAGAACTTAAACCATTCCTACTTCCTGCGGTGCAAAAATGACAAAAAGCGGGGACTTCTGCCAATAGTTCTAGGAACTATGAAACGGTTCCTTCAGTGCAAATGAGCTTTATGTGTGGTTCTGGTAAACGATATTGGGACAAAATGTTCCCACAAAGATGGCAATATCCAAAATCCTTGTCCTCGTTGGGACATTTTTTGGTAGCCATGAGGAAACAAGATTAAAGCCTAAATCATAAATGAAGCTTTTTGAAAATCTAAAAATGCAGAAAGTTTTCTTTAAGGGGAAGTTTTAGGTGTAGGGTTGGTGTAGGGCAATACAGTTTGCACAGTATAAAAACCATTTCGCCTATGGAATGTCCCCATAAAACATGGAAACCCAACATGTGTGTGTGTGTGTGTGTGTGTGTGAGGGAGAGAAAGAAAAACTGAGCACAATAATAGAAAGACCTCCAGTGAATGTGCCCCTTGAGCACAACTGTGTGTTAGTATGTATGTTAATCCAGCACTGAATCAGCTGGTGACGACAGGTTGATAGCATTGCAAACCCCTCGGCCTTAACACAGCAACCCAACAACCCCCCCCTCCCCCCCCTTTTTTCTTTCTCTCTTCATTCAGTATTCCTCTTTCTATCACCCTTTTCCATTTAAAGGTGAAGTGTTTAAAACATCTAAAAAGCTAAGCAGGTTATCTTAAAATAACCCCAGCAGGTAGATGATTCTGTAGGTTTCATTGGTCATGTCAGTCACAGATATGAATGCTGAAACTCCTAACCCTAAACATAATGTTCAGTGTATCATTTGTGACTGTTTTAACTTTTCTTAACAGATGACTAGATGATAAAGCTGGCCAGTGAAATTGCTGCAAGGAGGGGTTTCTGGTTAAATTGGTTTGATGAAAAAAAAAAAATATATATATATATATATATTAGACATGTGTAAGTTGGATTCAGGATCGATTGATCAATGGCAATTGGGCACAGTGTGTTGAGAAACCTGAAAAAAAGTATATATTTTCTTGCAAATAATAATGCACTGAAAAAAAAAATACTTTGGACCAAAAAACAAATAAATTATATTTCATATTATAACATTTAATATAGAGACAAAAACAATCATACAAAGTAAAAAGATATTATAAAGGTATTATTATATTTATCATAAATTCCATACTTAATATATTTTCTATAGACATGAGCCAAAATGTTACTTAATGTCGGTCAATATAAGACATAAATTAGCTATAATATGAAACCAGAGTTTTCACTTAAGATAAAAGTAACATTTTGTTAGTCATTGTTTCATTTGGTTTACTTACTATACAGTAAATAAAGACAATTATTAAAATATGTAATATAATAACATTTTTATTGTGGTGTCTTTTTTTATAAATATGCATAATATTTTCTGCTGTGTACTAATAAATAGATAAAATAAAAACCACAATAATTTCTGCAATCAGTTTATGTTCTTTAATATTTAAACAGAGGTTCATATATAGGAAACCATTTATTATTATCACTATTAGACCAATATAAAAATGCACTTTAATTAAATGTTACAGTAGAGTAACATTTCACTTTTTTCAGTGTGTTAGTAGACTTTGAATTATCTTCATTTGTAGGCTTTTCTCTACAAATTCCAATAGTTTTTTTTTTCTGTCATTAATGCTGATTAATTTGATTAATGAATGGGTATATAGTGCAGTTCATTTGATTACATTTTTAATCAGTAGATTTTATAATTAGATTTATTAAAATGCACTAAAACTACCAGAATGAACTTGCATATCAATTTAAATCATTCAAAGTATGTTAATTACAAATTTGCTCTTGAGGGTTAGGCTTAGGGTTAGTAATGTAATTTAGCTGTAACCACTGGTACAGTACTTTGCAAGGCTAAAACCTGGTGTTTATCCAAGACTCCTTAGACTGGCATTGACTCTTCTAAACACTGTTGTGTCTGTGCAGGTGTTGCAGATGTACCTGCCGTTCTGTGGCATCGCCATCTCAAACGCCCAGCTGTTCGCTGCCTCCAGGAAAGAGTACGACAGGAGCAGGGTAAGAACACACTTACTTCAGCACTTCATTAAAACCCTATTATATCTCTGCACCCCTCCTACTGTAACAAGACTGCGCTGTGTGTGCGCTATAAATGTCATGTGGGTGTTTATTACATAGTACGTGTGTATCTGTCTATTGATCTTTTGCTTCCTACACACTCTGTTCCTACATCGAGAGGTTTTGAATCAAGAAGAGATGTGTGTGTGTGTGTGTGTGTGGCTGGGGAAGCATAAATCTGAGTTGTGGCGTCTTTACAGCGTCATCAACACATTTTAAATATCGATCACAGAAGAACATAATGCCAGAAAACAAGAATGAAGTAGAGAGAGAGAATGAAAAAGATGAAAGCATAAAGTGAGGGACCTTAAGTGATCATTCAGTGTATGCACTGATTGCTGGGAGTGATTTTAATGATACTTGCTCTGTTATCATGGGTGAACTTGAAGAGCCACTGTTGGCATCAAGCCAGTAACATAATTCATAGTAGAGGGAGTGTACTAAGAGAATGGTGCCTGCTGATAGAGTTGGTCTTTGCACACACTTGATGTTTTAGCAGCCAGTTCACTAAAGGAATTATGCAAATCAGGCATAACAGCGCAAAGACATCCAGGAAATAAAGGCTGAATTCATCTTACACAGTGTGCTTCCCCATCTTTCATGGCAGCTCCGAGTACTAGCTTTTGTAGTGTGCTTCAGATTACTACAATCTGGCATAGTTTGCTGAGACCCTTGTACACTTTAGTGTACTTTCAAAAAGCGCAATTATTATGGAAAGAATATATTTATTATATATTATATAAATAATATATTTAAAATACTTAGGTTATTGAATGTAATGTTTTCAGACAATTAATTGTGGTTTAATTTCAATTGAATTAAAAGGTAACACTTTACAATAAGGTTGTTAATTATATTTAATACATTAAGTAACATTAACAGTATTTATTAACCTTTGAATTAATCAATTTATTAATGAAATGTCTCCAACATACTTTGGTAAAAAAGTGTTGTCTTGTCAAAAACAGCTCTGTTCACAGCAAGCCGTTTCAGTGTTGTATATAATACAACATAATACACTAACACAATTTGAACATTGAAATGTGATATGAAGACACTACAGTTAAAATAATAATCAAGTACTTTACATGTGCTTTAATATGTTAGTCAACACATCAAAATAAGTGTACTTTAAAACATGCCAAAAAAATATTAATAGATAATGATTTTTTTTTTTTTAAAGTAAAGTTAAGTGTATTTTTTAATATACTTTAAGATTTTAAGTATACTATAAGTGCACATTCAGTGCAATTAACCACACTGCATTTTTAAAGGTTTGCCCATTTATACTGCTCTTTTCCATAATTTGCTCATGAATTAATTCATTGCTGCTGCCACAATCAATAGAAAAATACCCTCGGATCCTTTTTTTGAAAGTTTCTGTCTCCATTAATTATAACTGCATGGGGGAATATTTAAGAAAGAAAATAAAATGGGTTTTAAAATTAAAGTAGGTTGAGTATATGATGACAGATTTTATGAATTGTCCCTTTGAACATGCAGTTTAATAGAAAAAGAAACTTTACTCTAATTCCTGCTTTAGGGCCCTTGCAGAAACACACTGAATGCAATGCATATTTGTGAATGCAACACATGAATGCATTGATGCTTGTATTTTCGTTGCATTCATATACTTTTATTAAGTGTGTTTCCTGCCTTTCTCTGTTTCTCTGTGTTCATGTGTGCAGGCTCTTCTGGAGGTTGTGAACGATTTGTTCGAGGAGCAGACCGATTTGGAGAAGATCGTGAGGAAGATCATGCATCGAGCTCAGACGCTGCTGAAGTGTGAACGCTGCTCCGTCCAGCTGCTGGAGGACATCGAGTCTCCGGTGCGCTCTGATCCTCTTCCTCTCCGTCCCCTGCCTGCCGCAATCCCTCTAATCCTGCTCGCTTTAATGTCTCCTGCAGGTGGTGAAGTTCACCAAGTCCTTTGAGCTTCTGTCACCCAAGTGCAGCGCCGACATGGAGAACAGGTGCGACTAACGGCTGGTTAAACACACAGACACTTGTGAAAAAAATCTACGCATTAACACACACTTTCACACAAACAAACCTCTACTTTATATAACCTCAGAAAGGAGTTGAGACCCGGCAGTGCTGCTAGCGCTAATGAGGCCATTTCAGAGTGGTGGTGTTTGTTTGCTGTTAACTGCAGCAGGCGGCGTGTGCTGATGTGTTGCCCCCACAGTGACAACTGTTTCTCTGCTACGACCTCTAATACACACACACAGCCTGAGAGAGAGATGTCAGTCTCAGTGCCAGCAGGAGTGTTTGCTTGTGGCGTGTGTGTGTGTGTGTGTGTTTGAGCATTTTTAAAGGTGTCACATCCAGAGCTCTAAGTGCATCTCCATATTATGCAACCTAAAGATATTTATGAAGCAGTAATTAGCTCATTAACGGTTGCAGTGTATTTTAATGTTCAGTGTAAGATGGCCATTTTTTTAGATTTTGTGAACTACTGTGTGTTGAATTTTATTGTAGTATTTTGCAATTGTAGTCGGTAACTTGTGTATATTTGGTTGTAGAAGACTATTTGTGTTTAGTATAATTGTGTTGCAATCTGTGTTTACAGTGGATTTCCAGTGTAGGTTGAATGTCACCCTTGTGAAAAAGAAGTGCACTTAATAGTTTAATAGAATTGAATGTGCTTTTGTAGTGTACTACAAATCTTTAAAGTATACATAATGTAATTTTAATAAATTAAAATGCCACTTACTATAAGTGTACTTAAAGGTAGTATTCTTTCCTGACAGAACATTTCATGTTTTTAACACTTAAGTACTCGTTTAAAAAGTGCATTTTCTAAAAACCTTTTCTTTTAAAAATAATTTTATTTTAAACCATATTTATTTTTTTTGTTTTTTTAAGAAGTACACTTATTTTCATGTGTTAACTAACATACTAATGCACATGTAAAGTCTACAAGTGTTATTTTATATTACATTTAAAAGTAGTATATACTTTAAATGCACTTAATTGCAGCTTTATTTTTTACAAATGTGTAATTAAAATATTTTTCAATGCTTGACATACAAGATAATAAATATAAAAAACACTGAGGTAAATTTTAGTTTATAAGAAATGTTTGTCAGCACATTTGGTAGTACTCTATAATCATATTTAAAAAAAAAATAGAATTATGAATTATACAGACATATTTAAGTCCTACTTAAGTTGTTGGAATTTTTTTTAAAATTGTATTTAATATAAATTTAAACTATAATACATTTCCGTTTAAATGTAATTGCCATGCACATATGTATCTGCAAACTAAACATTAAATTCATTTTGTGAGTGAATCACCTTCCTCACCTTCAAGTTGTTTCAAACCCGTATGAGTTTCTTTATTCTATTGAACATAAAAGATTTTGAAGAATGTGGATAACCACGCTGTTGCTGGTAGCCATTGATTTCTATAGTATGTGAAAAAATAGTATGGAAATCAGTGGCTACCAGCAAATGTTTAGTCAGTTCAGTTCAGTACATGCTTTGTAGAATTTATAAAAATGCCAGTACACTCGTGTACAATGTGTTGGTGTTGTAGTTTATGCATACAGTGTTTTGAGGGGTTGTGATTAAAGGTCAGTGCTGTAGGGTCACGTGTGCATTAGCTCAGGGTTATGATGTTGTAGTTTGTGTGTGTGGTGTATATAACGGCAGTGCTGTAGTGTGTGCAGTGGGTCAGGGTCTGTTATCTGCAGCCCACACTCAGCTCTCCAGTATGTCCAGTACTCAGCACTAGTGGAGTCTCAAAACCCTGAGCTCAGCTCTTACAACAGCACACACCACAACAGAACATTACTGCAGGCACACACACACACACACACACACACACAGCTGCAGATCTGCAAGCACACAGCCATTGAGGAGCACAGGAATAAGAGCAAACATGTTCCTTTGTGCAAGATAGGTCTGTTGTTCGGGACTGTTTTGTGTAGCCAGTGACGACGAAGCACACAGGTTTGGAGATCTCAGTTGCCATATGGGAGCTTTCACACTACAATGTGTGTTCAGTCACACATATCATCTCATTCTCTGCACCTGTCTAATGTTCCAGCAGAGGTCTGTCTGGGGAGATCACACACCATCACCATCTGAACGCATGCATCGCTCAACCCACCCTCACCATCTGAGCAACAAAACATCACATGCAGTCAACTTCAACAGTCAACAGTCTGAGATATTAAAACCACAAATTATTTTCAAAATCAGCTCTCTACTGCGAGTAAATCACATGCACATGCCAATTCATTCTGTGCTAGGTGACATAATAATGTCTGTTGTTAGCCTTTGGCTGATAAATTTTTAAATTTCACTTGCCAGTGTTCAGTTCAACGCTTTTTTTCTTGTCAAAATAACTGGATTCATTTGGAATTATTCAGCTTGGAAGAACATTTTAATTAAAACTATGGAATCATGTACAGATATGATGTTTACAGATTTTTATCTACAGGTTTGTGATGTTATTTACCGATATTGAGGTTATCAGCTTGCATAACCTGCTTTCTGGAACACATCCATGGTGTTGTATGCAAGATGACACAGTGTTGTCTTCTCTTTTCTTCGTTAGTGCTGTTTAAAATGCCATGGCTGTCTAACCATTTGAGATATTTGACCTCCTTCATAGCTCTGTAAAGTAGACTATTCTGCGTAAAATTCAAATGGGTCAGAAATGATTTGTGGTCTGCGCCACATGCATATATGATTTGCTCTGCACTGTCCTGTCTCTGGAGCACACGTACAGTATGTACACTGCACTGCTTCACCTGACCCAAAACCAGCTTTCACAGGCAAGCATTCGCACCCTTGTGTAAAAGAAGTTTGCTAGAGACAGCGCAGGTTAATTCACACACTTTAACAGTGTTTATAGCTCCTAACAGGCTACGTGCCTTATGTACATCGGTATGAAGTTTTCCTATTGGTCACATTCTTGTTCCATAGGTTATAGTATGTTTTCGTTTCATTACAATTAACATAGTGGGTCCTATCATACACCTGGTGCAAGGAGCGGCACAAATGTTTTTGCTAGTTTCAGCCCGACACAGTTCTCATTTTCCCATCCTGCGCTGCATTGTTTAAATAGCAATTGCATTTGCGGCCATTTGTGCGAGCATGGGCGTGCTGGTTTAAAAAAGTGGTGTGTTCAGGTGCATTGTTGGTGCGTTGCTGTTTTGAGGAACTGAAATAGACTGCACCATAGACCAACTCAAAACTTGTCTAAAGTCTGGCACAATATTTTTTCTTTGTTATTTAAAGAGTGCGTTAGTAATATGCGCCTATAGGTGGGTGCAAAAAACTAGCAAGAACACGTACACTTTGCTTATTACACACACAGGGATGTGCAGGAGCACACAAACATTTTTAAAAATGAAAAATTACATTCCGCCATGTAAATAGCGAACTCGCCATGGCGCAAACGCAACTGGCTTTTAAAGGGGATGGGAGATGAGACTCTGATTGGTTTATTGCATGTTATGCCCAAAAAAAACACCCATTACTCATTAAGAGAATAGGAACAACCCGTTTCGACCATGCGCCGGGTGCGCCGAACGTTTTCCCGTCGTTAAACTATAAAAAGTGGATTCGGACACGCCCTGAGTGCACCTGTACCGTGCGCTTTAGACCATGTGCTTAGGTCGTTAAAATAGGGCCTCTTTGGAACACAATTTAAGATATTTTGGATGAAAACCGGGAGGCTTGAGACTGTCCCATAGACTGCCAAATAAATAACAGTGTCAAGGTCCAGAAAGTATGAAAGACAACGTCAGAATAGTCCATCTGTCATCAGTGGTTGAACTGTAACATTATGAAGTGACGAGAATACTTTTTGTACACGAAGAAAACTAAAATAACGACTTTATTCAACAAGTTGTCTCCTCTGTGTCTCCCCACATCACCGTAGTGCCATTTTGGAAAACACCTGCTGAACACAAACTGTGTACGCTCTTCTGTGTGAGCCATGCCACAAGGATACATTTTCTACATGAATTTACACTTTGATTTGAAAGAAAACAGCGCATCCTTGTGGCGCGGCTGACACAAAAACAGTATTCTCGTCGATTCATAATGTTACGGTTGAATCACTGATGACAGATGGACTATTCTGATGATGTCTTTCATACTTTCTGGACCTTGACACTGTTATTTATTTGGCAGTCTATGGGACAGTCTCAAGCCTCCCGGTTATCATCCAAAATATCTTAAATAAGTTTTTTACGGGTTTGAAAGGACATGGGGGTAAGTGATTAATGACAAAATTTTAATTTTGGGGTGGAGTATCTCTTTAAGTATTTTCTTTTATAGTATTTTATTTTCTTAATAAGTACTCTTTTTAAACGTATGCTGTAAAGTCTACTTTTCCAACTAATAAATAAACTCCAAATAACCAACTAATACTAGTACTTACCTTTTCTTTTTCTTATCTATCATATTCATTTAAAAAAAAAAAAAAAAAAAAACCCTGGCTACGTGTTCTGTACTAGACTAACTGAGACTTGTCATAGGCACTTGTATACCGTTGTTGTTCTCTTGTTGATCTGATTGTTTCTACTGTTCTCATTTGTAAGTCGCTTTGGATAAAAGCGTCTGCTAAATGATTAAATGTAAATGAAATGTAAATGTACTTTTCACAGGTGTATTTACTTAAAAAAATCTAGTTTTCTATAGTACACGACTTCACTCATTTATCACTAAAGGATTATACAAACACAAACTCGTAAAATATTGTTTAGAAACACAAGGTAATCGAATACAGACAAAAAATATGTCACAACGCTTCAAAGCGTTGCCATTATACAGCTTCAGTAATATATTACAGGGGATTTTCTCAGTTATGTGTGTTATTTAGTGATTTCATCCTCTTTGTTGGCTTCTCTTAAGGTACAGCTGAAGCCATTATGTAAGGATGATTTGTCCTCTGCTGCGCGTTGAAACAGCTCGGGGCTAAACGGGAGAGAGACGCAACTCTGCTGCTCACCCAGACGCACACAGACGCAACTCACAACAACACACATCTCGCGTGCACAGCTGCACCCCGCACAACACATTCACACGCTCCCATTCATCCCTCTGACTCCGACATTTCCTCCGACAGCAGCCCGCAGCGCCGTTAATCAAGTGTGATCTTTGGGGTGTGATCGAGAGTATGAGGGAAGATGTTTGATCAGACTCTCTCAGCCCAGAGCGCAAAAGCCTGAAATGTACCACGTGAGAGAGATTAAAAGAGAGAGAGGCTACATCAGGACTGTCTCTCCGGCTGCACGTGGGCGTTTATGAGATTCGGAGCGTTAACTTCTCATTGCTTTTGCAGGCTCCATAGAGCCTTATTAAAATGCAGAGGAAAGTTCGTTAGCTGTAAATTACTGGAGAGGGAATGAGAGTGCGAGCAGCAGCATGTGGACCTCAGCATCCGTCAGCTCTTCCTCGGGGCTGAGGCTCTTTTCACACTTTGTTCAATCGCTTGGTCAAAACTTGCATTTAATTTAACCTGCTTGTCCCCGCAGGTCTCTTTATACATTGTCATTTTGGGTCTGAACTGTCACGTAATTGAAGAGAAAGCTAACTTGAGTACTAACAGCAGGTGTTGACATGATAACATTGAAGCCCAAATGAGATCTGCAGACATTTTCACAGATTTTTAGGAGAAATCTGGTTAATTGAATGGATATAAAGCATGGTAAAATGTGTTAAATGGAGCTGAACCCCTTGTGAAAAAAAATAGCTTAATTGTATTGAATGTGCGCTTGTAGTGTACTTCATATCTTAAAAGTATTTTTTAAAAACTACTTGCAGATATTAATATATTCATGAGAATATTAATGAATACAAATGAAAACTTAAAGAGAGACACTTTCATGACTATATTTCTTTAGAGGGCTCACTTTGTAATAATGTCAAATTTAAGGTTTACTTCAAAGTTTTAAATTATGTTTTGATCACCTTTTGTCATTCTTTAAGTACACTTGATTTGATGTGTTGACTAACATACTAAAGCAAATGTAAAGTATTGTTGACTTTAATGTGTTATACTGTATTACAT
Organism: Cyprinus carpio; assembly: GCF_018340385.1. Classification (NCBI taxonomy): domain Eukaryota; kingdom Metazoa; phylum Chordata; class Actinopteri; order Cypriniformes; family Cyprinidae; genus Cyprinus; species Cyprinus carpio. The sequence continues at coordinate 5,560,690 of NC_056605.1, forward strand.
TCTAAGTTATATTTTACTAAATTAAAAATCCATCATTACAAACGTGTAACTACACATATTTAAATAAAAGTTACAATAGAAATGACATTAAAACCATAAATGTCTGTTAGTACATTTGGCTGTACAATGTAACCATATTTCAAAGACAGTAGAAATAATTATGAAATTACATAAGAAGATGTACTTAATTCCTAAGGAAAAAAAAACACTCTAAAGTTAAGATAAATGCGTTTAATATAAATATAAATGATGAAACACATTAGTTTAAGTGTAGTTAATATGCATTTAAGTGTCCAAAGCCATTACCTTTAGTTTAGAAAGTATATTTTTGTAAAGAATATTATTTTCACAGTGCATACTCATTTTAAAAGTATGCTGAATTGTACTTATTTTCACAAAGGGGCAGCTATGCTTTCTCAGTAAATCGAGATATTGTTTCATGTCCAAAGCACAAATGGTCTGCACACAAGTTTAATACTGTGGGGGTAGAGTTTAGATGTCATCTCTAAGCCAAAGTATGAGCAATAGTAATAGTACTGGTTGTCTTGGGTTTGTACATAGCAGCACATGTCACTACCTCTTTGTCTTATTCACAGTTTCAAGGACAGCATTGAAAAATCGTCCTATTCTGACTGGCTGATTAATAACAGCATTGCAGAGCTGGTCGCCTCCACTGGGCTTCCTGTGAATATCAGCGATGCCTACCAAGACCCACGCTTCGACGCTGAAGTAAGATCCCTAAACAGCAATAAATAATTGAATACAATTGGAATAGATCAATTAGTTCAGTACCTATAAAGGCAAACAGTTTTATAAGCTCATGCATGTGAATTTTGTTGGTAATCTAACCCATGATCTTGCTAATGCCATGAACTGCAGGAAAGAGCACAAAAATAAATAAATATATAAATAAATATAACCAGACAGCTAACAAATATGAATAAAATGTGTTGTTTGGGTCCTGATTTTCACTTACTGCACCTTTAAAGGTTTGCACTTTAATATACTCGAATTAAGATCATAACAGTCTTACCCAGAATTTTAACGTAATAAAAGGGCTAGTCTCAGTTTCACACTATATATTGTTGCAGTAATATACATTTTAACTGTATAATTGAGGGACTAGTCGAAATTGTATTATGTGGTAATGGACAGCATATTACAGATGCTACAGAAAGAGTTGTATTTAAGCCAGAATCTTCCTTTAAAGAGCATGATTAAAGATGAGAGAGACTTCTGCTCTGCTTAAAACCTTGGACCTCTGTCGGCTCTTGTGCATCTTCAAAATGCCAGAAGCACAAGATTATATAACACCGTTTCTTCAGATGATCTCATATTTTTGCTCACTTCTCCTAGTCAGATCATTTGGTTTTTGATATGGTGACAAGTGTTTGTTTGTAATGTCTTCAGGCAGATCAGTTCTCTGGCTTCCATATTAGATCTGTCCTGTGTGTGCCTATCTGGAACAGTAACCACCAAATCATAGGTAAGTTATCCAGTTAAGCGCTGTTGGTTCACTACAGATAGTATGTACTGATGTTCCCTGCTCCGCTGTGTTGTATTGTGTTGTGTGCTAGAGTTCAGTGATGTGTGTGAGAGAATGGAAGACAAATATATGTTTATATAGGATAATGTCTGTTTAAATGTATCCGTGTGTCACATCAGCATGTGTGTGTGTGTGTGTGTGTGTGCTTCTGCACAAGTGCACTGTGTGTGGGTGGATGTGTGTGTGTGTGTGTGTGTGTGTGTGTGTGTGTGTGTGTGTGTGTGGGAGGACTCTGTCAGGGACCGAAAGTCATTATATGCACAAACAGCCAGTAGAAGCAGAAGTCAAGGATGTCTTCATTCAAAAGATTTCTCTCTCCCGTTCTCACTCTCTTTTTTCGTCACTGCCATAGTTTCAGAACCAGGTTTCTTTTCTTTCAAATCATGTATAAACCCAGTGTGGAAACATTTCAGCACTATAAGGAGAGAAAAGATTTAATGCAGAAACCTCACAGTCCATAAATGAAAGATTTTATATCCATATAAATACTGTAGCTTTTTTAAGTCCTTGGGTATGTTTGGAATTGTATTCAGCATACTACTATTTTGGTAGTATGCAGTATATACTACAAAAGTTTTGTATGGATGAGATGCCCAGATGCCTGCTATAAACATGTGCACTACACAACCAAAGTGTACATGAAATAATATATAATAAACTAATAAATGAGAATGACAAGTGATATCAACCTGCTGCTTTGTAACATTTCATCCTTTACATTATATAAAACATTATAAACATTATATAAAATGAATAAATAAAGTATTTTTTCTTAATTGATTTATATAGCTGATAATAAATAAAATACTAAAAAATATATGGTCATAATTTAGTTTGAGAGCTATTAACTATGACTCTTGCCTGAATAAACTCCCAATTTGCTTCTTATTAATAGTTAGTAAGGTAGTTAATGTATGGGGTGGATTAATATATTGAAAATATTAATATAATTCAAATATGGTCATGCGGAATAAGGCATTAATATGTGCATAATAAGTACTAATAAACAACCAATATGTTAGTAATATGCATGATAATAAGCAACTAGTTAACAATTAGAATTGGTCCCTAAAATAAATTGTTACTAAAAATGTAATCTAAAAAAATCATATAATACTTAAGATTTATCCTAAAGTTTTATCTCAATCCCATTTCCACAGAATAAGTTTAAACTGCAAAAAAGAAAAGAAAAAAGGCTTTACAGAGCTAATAACATTTCCTGCTTTGTTATTATTCTTCATGCTAAATAACCATTTTAATGATATGGTGATAACTAGGCACCTCTTACTGTATCATGCAACATGTAATGAGGTCATGTGACAACACTGTATCATGCTACTGTTTAGAGCATTTATCATTGCCTAATGCTACTCTTTTACATGCTGTTTTTAAAATAGCCGGGGAGTGTTCTATATATACTATGCAGATGCAGTGAGCTGTGTAACTATATACTGAGATGATAACTGGACACCACTTCCAGTTTAGGATTACTTAAAATGATTTTCCCCCCCAGTCAGACACATATCAGTGGGTTTTCAGCCGAACAGGCTTCTTCAAATAATAAAATGTGTTGTAATTATAAGCAGTGTTATGGTGGAGCCATATATATGCATGCACAAGCTGTCCAAAGCAAGCACCACATTTCTGTTTGACTGTAATGAGATGGTGAGGATGGGGGGAGGTGTTAGGGGTGTGAACGGGGGAAGGGTTTGCACTTAAAGGAACAATCATTCTAATTGCATACTAAAACACAGCACACTGTTTAATTAGCCATGTAGAAAGAGAGAGAGAGAGGTTGGGGGTGGGGCGATGGAGAGATTCTTCACTCCTGAATCCATCATCACTGGCTGCAGTGCATTGCTGTGCATTAAAGGACCTGATATGGGTCATGAAACACAGCATGCAATCTCACTGTCTTCATGTGTGTGCGTCGCAGGTGTGGCTCAGGTCTTGAACAGATTAGATGGAAAACCATTTGATGATGCAGATCAGAGGCTGTTTGAGGTATGGTATCTGTGAGATCTCTTAATGATTGTTTTGCTACCATCAAACATGATTTAAGCGAATTGTATTGCAGACCAAAAGATTCACTTTAAAGGGGTCCACATGCATACACCCACACACCCCATCTTTACAATTAGTTCATTGCAAGGGTCTCCAAGTGATTTGAGAGAATTATGGCCTACTGTATTCTCCAAATGAACTTAGAAGTGGAACCTTGAAGCTTGGCCTAGAAAGTGGGCTCAGATATTTGTGTGTGTGTGTGTGTGAAACACATTTTACTTAATATTATCTTATATAGAATAATATTTTAATATAATATTAACAGTGATTATTATTAGGGATGTAAGGATATTATCGCTCTCAGATTCCATCAAAAAAATCTTAATTTGTGTTCTGAAGATGTACGGAGGTCTTACGGGTTTGGAACGACACGAGGGTGAGTTATTAATGACAGCATTTTCATTTTTGGGTGAACTATACCTTTAAGGCTTGCAGCATACTATGCTTTCAACTTTGTGGGAACAGTTTAGAAAAGACAAAACAATGTCCATAAAGTCATAAGATAGGTGTGGAAGAACTTGACTGTCCCAAACAGATCCCTGACCTCAACCCCATCAAACACCTTTGAGATGAACTGGAATGGAGATTGTGAGCCAGGTCTTCTGATCCAACATCAGTGCTTGTCCTCACAAATGCTCTACTGAATGAATGGGCAAAAATTCCCACAAAAACAATCCAAAACCTTGTGGAAAGCCTTCAAAGAAGAGTTGAAGCTGTTATTGCTGCAAAGGGGGACCAACTCTATATTAATGTAGAGTCTGTTTTGAAACAAAACTCAGAACACTTTAAGTGGACCAAAACCTGAACTGAGGGAAAAAGAACCCAGTTCTCTTTGCATTCATAAAGTGAATGGCCTGGAAAGTGGACTCCTTGAAAATGGACCACTGCTATTAAATCAGTTAAATAATACTATTTCTTCTTATTTTTCTTTTTGTATTATTATTTCATTAGCACAAAAGGATTATGTAATAATAATAAAATTTTATAAAGCTGTACCTGTGCAATTTAAGTGAACTGAACCGCAGACCTAAAGGTTCACTGTAAAGGGCTTCAGTTTCTCTGGTCCATTCAAACCAGTGTTATTTCAGTACTGATGGAATACAATTAAAATTTTTATAAATAGTTTGAGTTTATGTATTTTTTTCATTTTCATTTTCCTTTTAGGGTGCGTTCACTCTTCTAGTTCGGCTCTCTTGGTTTTTTTGGTCCGGAACTAAAAAGAAAACAATATATTTGGTCCTGGTCCACTAGCATGCTCACTGGCATTTTTGACAGCGAACTTAAAGATGAAGAACCTAAAGGCATAGTCATATGTTTACAACCTTGATTGGTCGGGTTGAATGACGGATATTGACCAAACTCACCGAATACCCCAAACAATAGGTGTGTTCAGCACTGTGCAGACTGATTGGTGTATGAAATGTATGAATGTATGTGGTGTATGAATTCGAACCACACAAATGGGAGTGTTCACACTTATTCAAATTAACTGCATTAAGAGCAATCGCATCATGAGTTCGTTTTAATCGAACCAAACATGACAAGTGTGAACACACCTTTTTTTTATGGTTAACGTTGTAGGTGTGTTTAAGAACAAAATTCTTGCAAACCACTCTCAGACCCCTGAAACAAAGTTTTAAAAACCCCTTTCAGAGGTTTAAATTGGTTGTTGAGGGCTTACTGTATGTGTGACTCCATTGTCTCTTTCTCTCTCTTTAGGCATTTGTGATATTCTGTGGACTGGGAATCAATAACACCATTATGTATGACCAAGTGAAGAAGTCCTGGGCCAAACAGTCTGTCGCTTTGGATGTATGTCTCTCTGAACACACACACACACTTCCAGACCGTGATTGCTATGATGTTTCCAAAGTGGTGGTAAATTAGTTGGAGATTTTATAATTGGTGGGTTGTTAGATTGGAAACTTATGACTGGTAGGATAATTCAAAACAAGTAAAGATGGGAGCATGTGATTGGTGGAATATATTGACCTAGTTCCTGTTAGAGGCAGAGCCGCGAGAGCTGTATTCACTCCTGAGTAGGTCTGACACTCAACCATCTCACCCAGCAGTCATCTCTCTATTACATCTATTAAAGGGATCCTATCACCAAAAAACAGAATATTCCTTGTGGTTTTGAAATACAAGTTTAATATACTAAGTAGACAAACAATAATGTTAGCTACACAAATCTTCCAGTTCATCCAGAAGATTTACTGAAACTAAGCTGTCACACCAAAAAACAGCCTGTTTAATTCAGTCAGTGGGTGGAAAATGATCAATTCAAACCAAAATATTACTGTGTTGGTGCAAGAAACCCATGCTGACATTATAAGTGGACTTAAAATGCTATAAAAGAGCAGAATATGACCCCTTTAATCTAACAATGAAACAGTGAGACACAGAGGAATAAATCCTCACCTTCAAAGTGTTCAATCGACTCACTTCAATCGAGCAAACGATCGTCTGGAAACACAGATGATGGTGTGTTTACAGTCAAAACACTCTCTACAGTCCAAGCTGCTCTGTAGGGTTGTTGTTGTTGTTTTTTTCTCACAAAGCCGTGGCTGACTGAATTAAGTTAAATGGAAACCCTTTTCAATAAGGTTCTATTACATATTAGTTTACATTGGTAGATGCATTAACTAGCATTAACTACTAGATATCAATACATTTTTTACAATATTTATTTTGTAAAATATATAAATATTGTATTTTTTTTTTCTTTTACAATATTTCATCTTTAACATTAGCAATACAACTATTCATTGTTAGCACAGGTCCTATTAACAGAACATTTAAAGTTAATTTCAACATTTACTAATAAATTATTAAAATTAAGTAAGATTTCTAATATTATTATTTTTAACTCACACTTGTGTCCACAGTGGAGACCACACTGAATGTCTAAGTATAGTTTTATTTATAGCTGTAAATAAACAGGTCATTTTAGGATATAACAGTTGTGATGTAAAATGAATACAACATATTTAATATTCACTTTTTTCGTGTCACTTAGCAAACAAGAAATTGTTCTTTGAAAATGTTCTTTGTAACATCTCAGATCAGATCAGCATGCAGGTTTCATGCAGATGTTATTAACCCTGTAAAGCATGACATATGAAATAATAGTCTTATATTTTAAATAAAACATTTTATTGAATGTTTATATATATATATATATGTATAAGTATATGTTATTCTTACAATTACTAAAAATTTAAATTAAAAAAATAGAAATTATTACATCACTTACATCACAAGTCTGAGCTATCAATCAGAATATTGTTGGAATGTGGTATACGGTGTAAGACAGGTTTTTCAGCAAAGTTTTGATCATGTTGATTATTTAGAGGCCTATTATTTTATAGGCTTAAAACATAAGGAGACAAATGATATATTAGAAAATTCTGACATTCATGTTCATTTTTTAAATTAAACTTTGAAAAAACAACACTCTGCTAAGTAGGGGTGTAACGATTCATAGATATGGATCGATACATCGATACGACGTCTGATGATACGATGCATCGATGCCACACGTAAAATATCGATATCTGTAATATAAATAGGCACCTTATTTGGCACTGCCCATATTTTCACATAATGTCCGTCTATGCATTACCGCCAATGCGTGCATTCTCGCTCAAACTCGCGTATCAAGACTCGATATAAGGACTGCCCTTGCCCGAAGGTGAAGCATAAAAGACACTCGGGATTGTTGGTGGAACAGTTGAGCGCTGTGTGAGATGTTTTCAGCGCACACATCTGAATTGCGCGCACGCACACAGACAGCCGCGTCTAGACCGCGTGAATACTAAATCGAGCTCTCTTCCGCTTTTTTGTGCATGGATGAATAAATACAGACAAAATTAAATCAAAATGCGCATTTTGACGAATATCCTAGTTAGCACAGTCGTTAGGCATATGTCTTAACGTAAACAGTTGAGAAAGAAAAGGCGTGTGTATCAGTATATAGTGAAAGCAAACTAATAATAAATAATGCTGTCAATACAGGTGCTCACTGCTTCTGACTAAATAACCGTTATAACATCAGAAATGATTCATCTATATTTAATTTATAGAGTGAAGACTGTGCAGTTATTTTACATTTGATTAGCCTTACATTTCTGTAGCGTACCTGAACATTTATTTTTGACTGAGCTGAAAAACCTGAAAAGCACTGTTTATTGAACTTGTGTCTTTGTTGTATTGTAGTTATTTTCTGCTATTGCTTGTAATTTGGTTATCTGTAGAAAAGATTATTATCACTGAGCCCGTAGTTGCAGCCAGAATTGTTTTTCCAATTGTTTAGTTTCTTTATTATTTAAAAAAATGTGTAGGCCTATATTTTTGTTGTGAATGTCCCAACTGAGGTACAGAATGTAAAATTTTCATATAAATGTTCTTATTATATATTTTGGTTGCATTTGTGAGTTAATAAAAATGTAGATGGTTGTTTAAAATAGATATAAAATATCAAAATATCGATATATCGATTGATATACTCCTGTATCGAATCGAATCGTAATCGTATCGTAGAATTTTTTGAGGTATCGGAAAATATCGTATTGCTGGGTATGAGAATCGATATCATATCGTATCGTGACGAACCATCCGATTTACACCCCTACTGCTAAGTTTAGAAGGTCAGAAAGTGTTGTTTTTTTTTTTAAATCATGCATTAACATACTTTAAAGGTATACTCCACCCCAAAATGAAAATTTTGTCATTAATCACTTACCCCCATCTCATTCCAAACCCGTAAAAGCACAATTTTAGATATTTTGGATGAAAACCGGGAGGTTTCAAGGTCCAGAAAAGGTATGAAAGTCGTTGTCAGAATACTCCATCTCCCATCAGACGTGCAATCTGGGTTATATGAAGCAACAGGAACACTTTTTGTAAGCGAAGAAAACAAAAATAACAACTTTATTCAACAATTCCTTTGTCAGCAGTCTCCTCTGTGTCTCTCCATATCATCGTATGCTGCATATGACGACGACTTCCAAACCTTTTATGGACCTTGACACTGTTATTCATTGGCAGTCTATGGGACATTCACAGGCCTCCCGGTTTTCATCCAAAATATCTTAAATTATGATTTTACGGGTTTGGAATGACATGGGGGTAAGTGATTAATGACAAAAATTTCATTTTGGGGTGGAATATCCCTTTAAAGACAAACTGAAAGGAGGCAAAGGGGTAACATTTTGACATCAATGAGCAGAGAGTATGAGAGAGAAAACAAAAATGAAATAGCGGAAGTGAGGGTACTGCTTTATTATATTAGCTGCATAACTACATTACAGCGAGTGCAGGAGTGAGTGTGAGCATTCATCGAGTTTTCGAAGCTCTTCTCAAACTAGAGGAAAGCAGGATTGTTTTCTGTGATTAATCTGATAGTATTTATAAGGATTCCAGATTGTCAGTATATTAATATGTAATAGTATGTACTATAGCTGAACTGAAATGTATATTGCATGAGCTGTAGTGCAGATCAGTTTCAGAATCAGTCAGTCTGTATGTCATGAATGGACACCACCATCATTCTCTAACACACTGCGCTCACATGACTCCCATCAGCCAATCAGAGGGCTGCAGCGCTGAGTTCTTGTAGTGCTGGGGTTTGGTCTAGTTTGGCCAGTTTGCTGGCTCTCTCTATCATCTCTATGATGTTATTCTAGTGTCATGTCTATATTGCAAACATAATATATAGAAATGCATAAAATATAAACCTTTAATGAAGGATTTTATGTGTTTGTTTTCCATAGGTGCTGTCATATCACGCCACTTGCTCAAAGACTGAGGTGGATAAGTTTAAGGTAAACAGTAATGCGTCACTGAATCATACCCAATAGACTGTATTTTATAGAGCTGTCTGACATTTCAGTGCTGTTAGGTACAACATCAATAATGAAATATCCAGATTCATGATATATTAACCTCAGTATATCAGACTGTATCGTTTATGCAGTATGTATAATTCAGAACAAAACTATTCAATATCTCATCAGTGTTTGTGCATTATTGATATAGTCTCTGTGGAGTCTTGTTAACGAAATGCCTCATTAATCATGGGTTCATTTTCTAGTGAAATGCTCATTTTTAACGTGTTAACTGGATTTTGCCAGGAGCTATTATAGCATTTCATTGACAAGTACCAGCATGTTTCCAAGAGTGAATGAAGAACCCATTGCTTAAAGCCAAATCCAGGAATATCACACTATATATATATATATATGTGTGTGTGTATATTTTGAATATGTTTAAAAAATCAGGAGTTTAATCATCTAGTCATCAAAAAAAGCTATCAGAAAACTTGGAATAGAAAGCAGAGCATATGGACTATATTGTTGGACCAGTTTTGTGAACTAAAACCATTGAAAATGGTAGTTGAAGCTAATATAAAATAATAGAAATAATAAATAAAAAACTTAATTTTTAAAAATGAAAATTAGAAATGTTGCTCTGGCATTTAGCATAGGAGTTGAAGTACTGAAGTATAATAAAAATAAATAAAAAGTAAGTAGACAAAAGCTAATAAAAATGACAATAGCACATGAAACTAAAATTAAAAAGAAAACTGAAAATATAAAAATAACTTTTAATATTTAATACCATATAAATAAATATAATAGCTACTAAATATTACTATGTGTGTAGATTGTTTCTATAACTGCACTCTATTTCTAAAATCCTGCTGCTTATATAAAAAAAGACATTCTTAATTTATATAAATTTGTTTAAATGTGTGCTATCGATATTTATTAACAATAATTACATATATTTGATCATCATACACTTTGGAACCATAAAATAAACACAAAGAGGCCTTTAACCATCTGTTTCATACTTTTATGGTGCTTTATTGTCCTTTTTGAAACTTGGCTGTATGAACAACAGTGCATTTTCGTTGAATGAAAGAGAGCAGCTTGGACATTCTGCTAAATATTTCATTTTGTGTTTGATGGAAATAAAAAAAAGAAACGCTGGGTTTGGAATATATGAGGGTGAGTAAATTCATTTTTAGATTACGACATCGTTTTGTGTGGATTGTCCCTGTAATAACTGTGTGAAAGCATCTTCTGCAGTGTAATGTGTCATGCTGGATGGTGAAAACTGCAGCATGTTTTGAGTATGAGTACTGGGTACGAATAATTATATTAATAAATCTCTACAATTAGAATTTGTTAATGACGTCACAGCATAACATGCAGCTCCTCCTGCCGGCAGTCCCTCATTAGATCTGGGAATGTGTGCGTGAATCTATTTGTAGTGCCTCATTAGCACGACTCTGAGCTTCACTCAGCATTAACACATGAATTACTGAAAATCCTGACGCTGGTTTCGTTCCATTCACAAAGCATCTGTTTTAAAGCACTCGAGAGCAAACTCTGTCCGTTCTGCCTCCTGCTTCTCTCCCTCTTTTTTGCACACACACACACACACACACACAAACACACACACACACACACACACACACACACACACACACACACACACACACACAAACTCTCTCTCTCTATTGTTCTCCTCCTCAGGCAGCAAACATCCCTCTGGTGTGTGAACTGGGCATTGATAAACTATCGTTTGATGACTTCTCATTGGATGTGGATGCCATGGTCACTGCAGCTCTGCGGATGTTTATGGAGCTGGGGATGGTGCAGAAATTCAAAATAGACTATGAGGTTCACACATGTTTGCATTTCTTTATCTCCGCAATATCACATACTGTAAGCAAGAGTGCTGTTGTATTGAACATCAGCAAGGCTGTGATTTGACCATAAGCCTGTATTCATTTATAAAAATAAAATGTGATGAAAGTTTATATTGAGTAGTACGATCTGGACAGTTATTTCTTACTGTATATATTTATGACAGAGGTAATAGTTCCAAAGAGCCAGACATCCCAGTAAAACATGTTATGCTCAGCACTCAGCACTCTTGACCAATGATATTAGAAGACAGGTACTACTGTAGCATTTTTGGTTGTGTCGTAACACTACATCTCTTTTTTCTCCTTCTAGACACTTTGTCGGTGGCTGTTGACCGTGAGGAAGAACTATCGCATGGTTCTGTATCATAACTGGAGACATGCATTCAACGTTTGTCAGTGCATGTTTTCCCTGCTGACGGTGAGTGACCTACTCTGTGTGTGTTTTTGTGTTAGGAATGGGTTCGATTACTTTAATAAATCATAAATAAACCCAGTAGTTGTATAACAACCTTTTGACATTGACATTTAGAATTGTACACTGTGAACTGTAGATGATAATAAATATAATAATATCATCTGATTCACACTAGCACTCAAAAGTTTAGGGTCAGGTAATTAATGAATTAATTTATTTTTAATTAATACTTTTATTCATTCAGCAAGGATGCATTAAATTGATCAAAACTAACAGTAAATACATTTATAATGTTATAAAAGATAAATTCTGTTCTTTTAAACTTTCCATTCAGAATCCTGAAAAACTTATAAAAATTGTGCCTGTGTCCAAATATATATGGACCTGACTGTATATACAAATACAAAATAGATCTTTAAAATGTAATAATATTTCTCAACATTACTGTTTTTAAATCAAATGAATGCAGGCTTGATATGCATAGGAGACTTATTTCAAAAGCTTTAAAAATCCAACCGACCCCAAACTATTCCAGAGCACATGTTCTGGTATGAATATCAATAAAGGCTTTATTTAAATTTGCTCGTCACATTATCAGTAAAAGTTGAAATTGAAAACCCCATCTGATTATAAATTGGTTCAATTAAAAAGATATTCCTCTTAAATTGTCAAATGCTGTTTAATGGTGTAGTGTAGCATAATATTAAAAAACACACAACACTTCACTGCAGTTTCCCAGACATTGATACTAATAATATTATTATTATTATGTGTGTGTGTGTGTGTGTGTGTGAGTTCCTCAGCCTCTGTTTTTGTACATTTACATTGACACTTATGTTTATGTGTGTTCCTCCGCAGACGGCCGGCTTCCAGGAGACCCTGACTGAGATGGAGATTCTGGCTCTGATAGTGGGCTGCATCTGCCATGATCTGGACCACAGAGGAACCAACAACGCTTTCCAGGCCAAGTGAGACTCTGCTTCTCAACTGCTAGTCCAGTACTAGACTCACGTCTGGCGTCTTTTAAAGCTTACAGAGTTTGATGAAGCTGAATGCTGGATGTCTTCACTTTGCACATGAGCTGAATGACACTCGTGTCTTTCTCAGGACGGGATCAGCTCTCTCTCTTCTTTATGGGACATCAGCCACGCTAGAGCACCATCACTTCAACCACGCTGTTATGATCCTGCAGAGCGAGGTGAACTTAAAGTTACCATGAAATCAAAAGCTAATTTCTTATAAATCATTATCCGTGCACACACACACACACACACACACTCATGCAGAGAGTTTGTTTTTGTGAACTGTGGGGACTTTCTATTGACTTCTATTACTTTTATACTGACCAAACTATATTTTCTATCCCCTAACCCTAAACTCACCCCTTACAGAAAACCTGTTTGCATTCTTACACTTTCAGATAAACATCATTTACTATTTTTAATAATTTTTTCCACATGGGGACCCCAGACTGATCCCCGCAATGTCAAAAAATTTCAGGTTTTACTATCCTTGTGGGGACAAGGACATAAACATATGTGTGTGTGTGTGTGTGTGTGTGTGTGTGTGTGTGTGTGTGTGTGTGTACAGTATATGTATATATATATTGTTTCTCATTTTAGAAGCTGTTTTCTTGACATAAGTCACAATTGAGAAGAAAATATGGCTGTAATTTCGGTTTCAAACTGTAAATAATGAATTATTTGAACTACAGTACAAAGTTACAAATAAATGAGAACTTAACTAGAACTTTAACTGTTATACAAATCAGTTTGCTTGAAGGCTTTGCTAAAAATTCCCTAATACGAAATGATTTACAATATTGGAGTACCAACAGTTTACAATGAGTTATAATTTAGAAAATAAGCCATACAACAATCTATCATCACTTCTGTTGTTGAACTCCAACTACAATACTGTGAAAAATTTACAATCTATAAGATTTTTTTAACTTAAGCCATAATACAAATCAGTTTAAGGAAATAAAAAACAGCTCAAGTCAACTTAATTATACAAATAGACCTACTTTACAATCATTTTCATTCTACATCTCAAACCAAAATACAGTTTACAAGAAATTTCATTCTAGAGGATTTAGCATTTATGATCCATTCCTGTTTAGAGTTTAAACCACAGTAAAAACAATGAAGTGAGTGGAAATCATAGAAATCAGAAATAGGTAGTGATTGCATGTTTGTACTGGGAAGACTTTTACACTTTCACTTCATATAATCAGCTACACTAAACCAATGACATACAAGAAATCATTTTAACCACAGTAAATGAGATAACAAGGGGGAAATGAGAGAGAGAGAGGTGAATAAATTACACCCTGTGGTAAGTGACAGATGTTGACTGTGAATAATTGCTTTCTACAGATACAGCGTGTTTATCTGTGTCACTGTCATTTGCATACAAATGAGCTTCGGTCATCATTTACTCAGAGAACCAACGTGTTCACCGACCAGCAGACAGACAAGTATTAATTAAGTTGGTGCTTAATGAAATGGGGACGGTTGCTCTGCTAGGGCAGATACAGCCTGTCCTAGTTCCCATCATGCCTTGCAGTTACTGAAAAGTAGAGGTTTACTGAAGTGAAATCTATCTGAACAAGCATGGCATCTAAATGACAACACATTTGCGGAAAAGAATTCAATTAAAGTGAAAGTATTCAGATATTTGAATACTATATATTTAAAATATATGTCAAACATGAGTAAATGAAAGTGTGTGTTTTAAAGAAATTCTTAAGGCAGCATGAAGACTCACTGTTAAAACTTCACACAGACGTTTTTTTTTGTGTGTGTGTGTTTAAATATCAGTTTATTTTAATCAGGCGCTCTGATGTAAGCATGCGTGGGTGGCTTGAATTCAGAGTTACATGTAAAGTAATGGTTATATATTCATACACAAACCCACTTTATATGGAAATTTATCCTGAAAAGTACCTGTATCTGTAAGATAAAAATACATGGCCACACTGAGCCATCAGTGCAGATATATGTTCTCAAACTTCTTCAAAATGGACTCTTTGCAGGGCAGAACCATATTTAATGACACCTAAATGAATGAAAATATTTCTGTTTAACAACTGACATTTTTTCTTTGTCTCTAGGGTCACAATATTTTCTCTAATCTGTCGTCACATGAGTATGGAGAACTCATGCAGCTCCTGAAACAATCCATACTGGCCACAGACCTGACGCTCTACTTCCAGTGAGTACTGAAATAACACACACTTCTGTCTCTGTCACATTAGATCAGTTCAGTATGAATATGCCAAATCTACACTACAAGTCTTGGGTCAGTAAGATTTTTTTCATTTTTATTTTTTTTTATGAAAGAAATTACTATTTTTATTCAAAATACATGTTCTTCTACAAAGTTATTAATCAACACTGTTTTCATCACTGATAGTAGAATCATATCAGAATTATTTCTGAAGGATCATGTGACACTGAAGACTGGAGTAATGATGCTGAAAATACAGTTCTGCATCACAGAAACAAATTGCATTTTATAATATGCTCAACTATATTAACATTTCATAATGTTACGGCTTTTGTTTTTTTTTATCAAATAAATGCAGCCTTGGTGAGGCTTAAAAATTTTAAAAAGAATCTTAAAACAAATCTATCTATCTATCTATCTATCTATCTATCTATCTATCTGTCTGTCTGTGTGTCTGTCTATCTATCTATATAAATTGTACTGACCACAAACGTTTAAACAGTAGTCGTGTATTTATAATATTACCCAGACGTACACAAAAGAGCTATATAGCTTGGCAGAAGTATTGTTTATTGTGTTCTTGGGTAATAATAATTTGTGCACGTGAGTGAATGTATTCCTGCGTCACACTGATGTTGGTAGCAGATGTGACCCTGTACTGTCGCCATGTGGCTGCTCTGTGAACTGCACAGTGCTCACGGAGTTTTCATTCACAGGAACAGGAATTCCTTCTTTGAGCTGGTGAATAAGGGAGAATACAACTGGAACGTGAAGGAACACAGAGACATGTGCAGGTCAGTTACATATGACCACGCCTGCACTAACACACACCAAATACCTTTCTGATTGGAATTCATTTCTGAACTTCTCTCAGGTCGATGTTGATGACAGCGTGTGATCTGGGTGCTGTCACTAAACCCTGGGAGATATCATGCAAGGTAGATGCTCTTACCCATAATACACCACAGATGAGTACGCAATTAATATTACTGGGATTGAAAAAAAAAAAAGGTTAAGTGAAATAAAATATTAGATGTTAAACTTTGAAAATGTTTCTTTGAAGTAAGTTTAAGTTAAAATCGTAAAATTACTAAAATAAAATAAAAAATAAAAAAACTGAACATAAAACATAAACAGAAATGAAAACTAAAATGAAACCTAAAAATACAAATTAAACCTTATTTAATGCTTAACTAACACTGCTGACCCTCGCGTGTGTCTTCTGCTTCCTAACAGGTTGCAGAGCTGGTGACTAGTGAGTTTTTCGAGCAGGGAGACAGAGAGCGATCAGAACTGAAACTGACTCCCTCGGTGAGGCTCACACTTGTACATTACCTGATCACATCAGGATCAGGAATGCATTTTTGTTAGAACAAAAAATGTGTGTTAAGCTGTAAAATGCCTACATTTATGCAGAAGTGTATAGCATCTTTACATGGCCATGACAGATTTTGACAGAACTTTACAATCTGTTTGCGTTGGTATGATCCAGTTATATTAATATTGCATGAAGCTGAAGTTTGCATACACTCATCCAGTTTTAAAAGGGAAATAGCTAGCTCTTTTCCCAGTATATTTCCCATTGGCCTGGATTGTGAGGCAGAAGGTAACATTAGGAAGTCTTGGGATGCCACAGCTTTGAAGCTCTCTGTAGAGACGCTCGCCTCAGGTTAAAAGTCTTTAGCTCAGAGTGTGTGGGTGTTAGCATGATATATTCAAACACGGACCCTCTATCTCTGTGCTGCAGCCCGTGCTGCCACACACACACACACAAACACACACTAACATACATATATACACACACACACACACACACACACACACACACAAACACACACTAACATACATATATACACACACACACACACACACACACAGATCTGTGAGAAAGAAAAGAGCATAGGCATTATCAGCCACAACAGACAAGTGAATTAAATTAATAGTCTTGAAGGCAAACATTAATCAAACAACAAACTATGACCATCGAATCACATCTGTAGGTGTGATAAACACATGAAAAGGGTTCATTCAAGAGGGTCTGTGTCTCTTACTGTTTTGCACTTTTATATCTCTTTATATTTAATGGTTATTAATTTGTGTTTCTTTGAAGTATCAACTTTGTCAAAAAAAAAAAAATATATATATATATATATATATATATATATATATATATATATATGAAATTAAAGACCACTTTAGTGTTCACTTTCATGACTGTTTCTTAAAACACTTTGTAATATTGGGAAATTGAAAGATTTACTTTAAAGTGCATTTTTAATCATTATTAATCTTTTGTTGTGCATCATGAAATTACATATAAAGATGTACTTAAATCCTACTTAAGTGGGTCAAAAAAGCATTTAAACTGTTCATTTTAAGTTCTTTTCTTTTCAAGTATATTATTTCTGTACATACTCTTTTTAAAAGCAGTCTTAAATGCACTTCTTTCGCAAAGTGGCTTAAGCAGATGTCTCCGTTTGTTCATTTCGACTGAGAAGCAACTGAGATAAGCTTCAGGGTTTTTTCATCTTCTATGGATCGCAGCGCTTCTAAACATATTTGCAAGTTTGTGTTTAATAAATATTTATTAGTTTGTATTTGTGTGTGTGTAATAGGCCATTTTTGACCGAAACCGCAAAGATGAGCTGCCAGGTCTTCAGCTGGAGTGGATTGATGGAATCTGTGCACCGCTGTACGAGGTAATGCATCATCAATACATAATAATGTGACAAAAAGACAGTTTCACCCCAAATACACTCGATTGGTGTGTTGCTGTATTAGGTAATGGATTGACTGACTTGTAAAAAATCTCTGCATAATAATGATGTTTTTAAATGAATAGAACAGTTTATAAAAAAAAAAAAAAACAGGCTTTTATGGCTCATATAGTATGATATATAATAGAATATATTAGGCTCATACTTTAGGAGA
>NC_056605.1:5583596-5606096 GCF_018340385.1 Cyprinus carpio
AATACAGTCGCCTTTTTTTTCTTCTTCACATTCTAGTAAAAATTTTTAATTTTTATGGGGGTTTTTTGTATATTTTTGTGTATTTGTTTTTTTGGAATACTGATTATAAAAACTAAATAATGCACTTCAAAAGAATATCCGAACTGAAAACTGAATGCACAGTTATATCTGCAGACACTTAATTGCATGTTAAATTGCAGAAAATGTATTCATTTAAATTGATATAAAATACAGTTAGCTGAACTTTAGAGGGTTTATGACCCATTTATGTAAGACTTACTGTAAGTACAGTTATATGTTAACTCATAATTAATTTTATTGTCTTTTATATATGGTTAAAGTGAATGTACTGACATGGTAAACTAAAATATACTTATTGCCATTTCTTTTAAAACTCGTAAGGGATGTATTTGTAATGTTGAGGCTGCAATTTAGTACATTTAAATAGAGTATATTAACTTTACATGCAATTTTTGAATAACACACTACAGTTAAGATTATAATCAAGTGCTTTACATGTGCTTTAATCTGTTAGTCAACACAACAAAACAAGTGTATTTCTTTAAAGAACAACAAAAGATTATTTAAAAAGTACTTGAAATTTGACATTACAAAGTGGACTTTTTTAAAAGTGCAAGTTAAGAAATTAAAGTGTGATGTTAACTGATGTTTTATTTCATTAATATTTTTTCTGCAAGTAGTTTTTTTTATGAGTAAACTACATATTATTACAAATCAGCAAAAATATATATAAATATATATATATATATATAATATATATATATATATATATATATAAAAAAAAATATATATATTTTTTTTTTTACTATTGTTTGTGTATTCAAATGAATAGACGTATCAGCTTTTAAAAGGGTGGAGAAAACGTTCCTTGTCTTACGTTGTTAATGTGTCTACCATTGGTGCAAATGCAGTTTAGATAAATCAGCTCTTTCTCTCTTTCTCTGCAGACATTTGCCAAATTAAACCCCAAACTACAGCCAATGGTTGACTTGATCAAGGCCAATCGTGCCAAATGGGAAGAGCTTCACCACAGACACCAGCGCAGCCAGGAACGCAGCAGCCCTGGCAGTCCATGTAACGCAGACGCCACTGCAACCAGCTGCAGCTGAGAGAGAAACCTGCCAGATTTCTCCACATGCTTCTCTCTGACCCGCAGCAATGCAGACGGAAGGAGTTTTGACCTCTGCTGCATGCGTCAGACCAGCAGCCATTACCTCACTAGCGCCCTCTATCGGGCATTTGCTCTGTCTGCGAGCACTTCAGGCAACCGCGACCGAGTTTGCGTTCGTCTCCACAGTGCAAAGACTGCACGTTTAGCTAGCAACGGAGAACCTTAGGGATGTGTTTACGCCCAGAAGCTAATTGGCTGAATTAGCTACTTTAGGGCTAGCATGCTAACATAAAGACTGTATCGTGCGTGTAAGCTACTTTCAGCAGGGACTGTTTAAGAAGGATTGCCACTTTTTGATAGGTATGATAGTGTATTTTTCCCTTTGTAGCTTTGATCTTGTTGAATGGACACATGTCCTGAGCACTGGAGCGTGGTTCTGTCCTGTGCGTATGTCATGTGAAGAAGTGACTGCTGCAGGATTTGTCTCTGTTGTTTTAGCTGATGTATTTATTCCAGGATCAGGGGTTTGTGGAGCCGTGGGGCTCTTGGCAATGCTTGCAATGCAAATCCACTCCAGCGCTGTACTCTGTGCCTTGGTAAAACCCTATGATAATGCATGCAGCCCATCCTTGACATCACTCTTCTCTCTAGTTCACACTGCATATCATCGTGGATTTCCCCTCATGTCTTGGCCCTGTTTCATATCTTGAAGGTAAGCAACGTGTTTTTACTCCAGCGCCCATGATGAAAAATTTTAATTCTGGCAACATTTATTCACACTTTTATTGTTTCAAGTACGGGGTGTGCGATATATATTTTCTACGATAATATCATAATTGTTCAATCGATATGCGATTTGACATTATCAGGTATATTGCAAAAACCTAACAATAAACATGTCCAATAAACAAGAAGCTAATAAGGTGTTTCGTTACTGATCAGCCTTTTGAACGAATCTGTTGAATGAATGATTCAATGACTTGACGACGATTTTAAGTTTATATTTAAAGTATATTTTCCCTTTTTTGCCAAAATCCTTTTAAATATCAGCATTCAGTGTTTTTTTAATATTAATTATGTATTTGTAGCTGCAGGTTGAATGCATTCATGTCCTGCGTCTATGTGTAACAGTCTATGTGAATGCATCTAAATGCCACTTCAGATGCAGATTCTGTGCCACCTCTGCATTGCAAATTTAATTTGAGTGGTAACAGCCCTATAGTGTCTTACTTTTTGAATTTATTGATAACATTGAAGAATTTCACACAAAAGATGCATTTAATTATGTTAAAAAATTGGCCTTGTAAAGATACAAAATGTTCATAAAAGGTAAAAATCAATTTAAACATATTGGAAGAGTTTATTTCTGTTACTCCTACAAATTAACCACCTCACAGAATAAGAAGAGGTTTTGGGATTCAGCTGTCCACGACAGTCTTAAACCTGCCAAAATACCAGCACAATAACCTGCTCAGCAAAATATTGCCTATTATTATTATTGTTATCAACAAAATTCCAGAAAATATATATATATTTTTTTTTCATAATCGCACACCCCTAGAATGTATGATGCAAAAAAAAGAGAAATTCTGACGATTTGTACTCTGGTGCGTTTCCCAAAATCATAGTTAACCAACAATGCTTGCAAGTAGGGATGTAACGATTCACGATTCGATTCGATTCATGATTTTTTTTTACGAAATGAGATTGAAGACAAATTATAAATTAAATGTGTCCTTTTATTATTGCTGGGACAAAATGCTGCACGTTTCTTTGTAAAATTGATATATGACACTGTAATAATATACTAATATAGCACTTGCATATTATTGCTCTTTTGTTGGTTTTGATTGCTTCTGTTTTCCTCATTTGTAAGTCGTTTTGTATAAAAGCTTCTGCTAAATAACATAATTTAAATATAATGTAAATGTCAATAACAAAACTAAATTGAAATTTTAAAACAAGCCCCAAATCAAATAAGTTTCACAAATAAAAAAAAATCTCTTCATATAAACAAAAAAAGGCTTTGTCTGTGCTCTTTCCATTTAAAATGAGAGGCAACCACAACCACTGCATTTTAATCATGATCCAAACAAAGATGCTGCATACATGCAACACGAGCAGTTTTTAATCTAAATTAGATTGTATAATTTCGAAATTTGAAGCAAAAACAGAATGATTTTACTTCAGTTTTATGAAACTATACATAAAAAAATATCTGCATGAAACAGAAACAGCAGACGAGCTGAACGAGACGCAGATTCACTCTCTGCCAGCAGGTGGAGCTTAAAGCGTTTCCTTGGTTTCTGCTGTAAACGAAGCAGCGCTGCACTTATGAACTTTAATATGTATTATACAGAGGCAAGAGGAAAATAAAAATACCATCTAAACTTTTCTAAAGACAGTTAGTTCCCCTCAGACATGCATTCATATAAACTCCTACCCCTAAATGAATCACGATTTGTTTAGCATCTCAACCAATTTGAATCGTTACATATTTGAATCGATTTTGAACCGGCTCGTGGTTAATCATTACATCCCTACTTGCAAACAGGGCTTGGAAACGAAAAAAAAAAAAATTCAGTCGGTTCACTCCAAGCAGAATTGATATTTTAACTTTCTGTTCCTGCGTTCCTCTGATATTATTACCGTTCCGATACAGGTTTGGGTGGAAGAAATGCCGGTTAATAACGTTATTTTTTAAAACCAATTTTCTTTTACTATAATTTGCCTAATAATAATAATAATAATAATAAAATAATAATAATAATAATAATGTACAGCATTTTCTTTACTCAAAAAAGGAAAGGAAAAAAAAAAGAGAGATCTGGTCACGTTAGCCAATAACCCGCTGCGAATACAGCATCATCTTTTCTAGATTTTGGCCAAATGTAGGCTACTAAAAAAATAAATAAATAATTCTATCAACACTTTAAAGACATCAAAGTATTTTTAAGATATTTAAAAATGTTTGCTGCATTGTTAAAAAAAACACTTGTATAAGGTTGTTTTGAGAGTGAAAAAGAAACATAAGTCGCGGCTCACATCTCATTTTATTAGCCCTATTACTTTACGAAATAATGAAGGCTAAAACACCTGTAGGCTAAAACAAAATGTTTACAAACATTATAAAAACAGTTATTAGTTTCTCTCCGAAACAAATCCTCTAAAGTTTAGGCTATAAAAACATCAATCCAAAAATTAATTAATTTAAGGTGAAGCTGATGCCTAACTCTCTCATTCGGCACAAATCCAAATGTTTTCATATTCCCGACGTATCTGGATGCTAAAATATTATTTATTATATAGTGTTTGTACTTTCATCGACATAAAACATCATCCTTCACATCGGCTTTATCAGCACAGTGAGGCGCGGTCACGCTGAACGCAACACATTCTGTACAACGGAGCAGTGCAACTTTTTATTTGTTTCTTTAACTCTATTTTATTTTGATAATGAACAGCCTTCAATATAGCAAAATTATATTGCGCGTGCGCGTTAGGCGTCGGCGCGATGGACATACCAACAGTGGTTGGTTATACAGAAACAAGAAATTATTCAAAGCTGTCAAGCTTTTGCAAAATAATTAAAACTGTAAAGCTTTTGCAAAATGAAGAAAACTACTCTGCTGTTTCGTTTTCCTTTCTGAAAACTTTGTAACGTGTCACAATGAACTAATTTATCACATTTTTTCTTTCGTTTCATTCATCTGTCAATATGATTTAAGTGAAATATATTTAGTGTATATGCCTATATTCCTTTTTATGCAAGCCTATAGTTTTTCTGCTTTCTCCATTCACAGAAGCGCTGCAGGTGTGTGTGATCTGTTGAATTCATCTTACACTATCCTCAGATAAAATCTAAGGGACTTACCTATGATGAGTTCACAGCTGAGTGGACATTTCACTCGTTGGCTTCAGCGTAACATTTGCATAGGCCTTACTACTGGAATTCGTGATTGGTTAACAGCAAATTTCAAATATTAAATGGAACAATAAAATAACGTTATTAACCGGTTAATGGTCATTTCAAATTTGCGATTCTGTTCGGAACTATAAAATTTGATTTCGTTTCTGTTTCTGGTTCTGTTCCTGTCGTTTCCAGTTTTCGTTTTCTTTCCTTGAACAGGTTCAGAGACCTACTTGCAAGTTCTGTCTTTACCAACATAGTTCAACAGTTTGGTGTTTCCCAAATCTATATTCCAACAAACATTCGCAAACAACTTAGCAAAGTTTTCACTGCACCTTTTTATTGTCATTAACCAAAATTGTCCAAATGATGGATGTGCGACAAAGTTCCTACTTTTTCAGAAAACAGTTAAGAAGAATTTTTCTCCAACAATGCATTGTACTATGGTAGTCAGGGAATTGTGTCATCATCCGAGGAAACGCACCACAGGTTTAAAGCTTCTAGCTTCAAAAAGACTCAAAAGGCCTAAACGTACCATGAAAGCCATACAATAGATTTTCATGTAGTTACTTATTATTTACTTTTTGGCTATAAATGTGATGCCTCTCCTCATGTAAATTACATTTCATGATGATAGATGCTCAGATAACTTAGGGGCTGTTCACACAAAATGTGTTTTTCTATTCCAATGTGCTATTTTTCCATTGGTTTTCAATATAAACGTGCTAGCTGGATGTGTATGACCGTTGTGTTGTGGTCGCGTCTTTTTTTTTTGGTTTGTTTCATGAGTGATGTGTTTTTTTTTTGGATGGTAAGTTTTGTAAAAAAAATTAAACTTTTACACTCAGCGCCGCCCATCAATGTCATTTCCAAAACAGTGGACTAATCAGAAGTCCCCGTAGGCGGGGCAAGCTTTGAGAGCTTTTGTTTACAGTAGCAAGTTGGCATGGAAGCTGTTTTTCTGTGACAGCAACATAGCAGAGTTTTTAAGCAATTATCACAACCTGTTTCTTTACAAAAGGAGCCTGATATTCTGTTCTGCTGTTTTCTGTTATTGCATCACATCTCAAAAGTGCGCCTCGAGACCCTTGCCTTTTAAAACCATTTTAGATGCAAAGAGGTGTTGTGTGTGAATGGCCTCTTAGGCTGGAGTGAACCAGGCCTTACATGGCTTGCTTGTTTTAACCACAGGAAGCAGCACCCAAAATCACATACTTCCCTACTATATAGTAGGCCAGAAACAGACTGTGAAAAGTGTAGTATGTCCAAATTCACAGTATTCATAAAACATTAGTTGAAAGAAACACGGATGACCTACTACACATCCAGTGGACACATACTGTATCCTACCCAACTGATGCTGTTAGGTTACATGATGAATGTAGTACTTACATATTAAATTCAGAAGAAGTAGCTTCTCAGAGAGTATGTGATTTGGGACGCAGCCGTGGTGTATGGATTACCTCAGACCCAACATCCCTCATTCCAGACCCACACAGAACGCCCGGCAGGTTTACACAGAAGTTCTACACACCTTCGGCATGCTTTAATAATTATTAAATAGTTTGAATAATTTGGTCATGTTTTCAGCTACTACAGAAGTGCATTACTCTCCTCCACAGATGGTCTCTGTTAGTGTAGAAAATGTGGAGGGAAATGTCTGCAGGTTCTATTTGGGCCTATTTCTAACTTCAGACTGCTTTTGTCAGCCACCTTTTTTCCATAAGAGTTGATGACAAGGGTTTGGAGACATGTATGTGCCTTTACTAATTAAAAATCTTCTTCAGTGCACACAAGCATCATTACAGAATCTCATTGTAGGGAAAGCTTGTTTGTAAATGAAGCTCCAGTCTCCTCTATAAGTGAAAAATATATATATATATATATTTCAGTTGCAACACATTTTCTGCCAAAATTCGCAAATCTGAAATATGTCCAAATGGTTTCCTTTTTTTGTTTGTAATTCTCATAATGCTTTTTTTTTTCTTCCAGGAGTGTATAACTGTTAAATTCATGAATGCTTTCAGTTCTACATCTTAAAGAAAAAAATCTAAATATTTTTAAATGTGAATGCTAACAGGCATAACTCACTCCTGGATTTTCAACACAAACCTGTCACAAAATACTTGTCTGGTCTTTACTATTTTTCTGGATGGAGGGGAAAATCTATGACTATACCGTAGTATTTTGGAAAAAGAAAGCCTGTTGGCTGATGGGAAGGGATTGGGGCTGTTTCAGGTAGGGTCGGGTCAGAGGTCACAGGGTACCTCTACAGAAAGTCTTCCTCCATTTAGGAAAACATCATCATTTTGAGGGCAGCTGTAACAAACAACCACAAACATTCACTCAGATCTCAACTGTCCCACGATCCTTTGCATCCTGAAGTGGACTCTGGTTTGATACGGGACTGCACTGTGATCATCGTGTTGTGGTTTGAAAGTCCACCTGCTCGTGGGACATGAACAAAGATAAAATGTCAGCTGATGAAGAGTTAAAATGTAATTGCATGAAGAAGTGTGTGCTTCAGAGATGAACAGTTACCTGTAATGAGAGTCTTCTGTAATTCATTAATGTACCTGCATGGAAGCAGCTGTTGCATCGCAGCGGGGAGGAATAGTTTCATATCGTGCAACTGCATTATTCAGAATGTTTTACATTATTCCCAGTGATTTCTTGGGGGGGATTGGTTCTTGTTATAACCACTGTTAGATTCTTTTGTAAGTGATGAGGCTCTTTTGAATCGTCTTGTTCTCTTGGTTCAACTCTGCTTTTGTCTGGTAGAGATTTCTTGAGAATCCTGAAGCATGATTTCTGAAAGTGTCAACTGTCCGATTCAAATAAACGTGCTGCTAGTAATGAGTTGCAAGTTTATTGTGCATACTTTGAAAAATTTTGTGTGTAAACATTGGTATTAATATATAAACCTGTAATAACAGAACAAACATGAGCTCCTAGTAACTTGAAGAGGGAATATACCACTTTTTTAGTGTTGAAGCATGCAAAATAATAATACATATATTATATATATATATATATATATATATATTGCATTCTTCAACGCTAAAAAAAAGTGGCATAGAATACTTTTGTTAAGAAATTGCTATTAAACTACTGATGTAGAAAGACTGGAAATGTATTGTAAAACTTATCTTAACGATAATCTTTGTTTTATTTACAGCTTTGGAAAATCTTTTTTACAGTGAATGAATGAGCTTTTTGTTCTTGCTTTGAATCGACGTTTGTAATGTTGAGACTGATCTCGCAGCTGGTTGGTTTGGTTCAGAACAATCTCTGTGGTGAAACTGAATGAGAAATGCACTCACTAACCTGACATAATTCAGGCCATGAAGCACAGATGAGTTCAGTTCGTTAGTCAGGTGTGATCAGCTGGCTTATATGAGCAGTAACAGTGGACATGTGCTCAAATCCAGACAGATGCCACTCAACAGTGACACCGTGTGGCCAGATGCATTTGTGCACATTTACACAGCCTTTTTACAGAAACTAGATTTACAACATAGGAGTGTCTATGGATTAAAATAAGTGACTACATATTTTAAAATTACACTTAAATTTCAGATTTCCAGAAGTTTAAAGAACTGAATGTTCTTCAGGTAATAAACTCATTTTGAACCAATGAATTGATATTGACTTTTACAGTCCTCTGTGTTGCATTGAGCAGCCAATCATTATTCTTATGTAAGTAAAAGAAAGATATCTTTATGGAAGTTCAATTTAAAGTATCTCATTAGGAAAAAAAAATACTTATGTAGTTTTAATATTAGTTAAGGTCTTTTACATAGCCTAAGTGTACTAGCATATTTTAATAATGACACAGAGTTGATGGACGACTGGAATCTGTCATCTTTTACACACCTTCAGGCTGTTAAAAATTCTCTTCTGCATAATACAATTTAATTTTGTTCATATTTAATAGTACGTTTGCACACTGTAACTCATTACTTTAGTAAAACTATATGTATATGTCATCTTAACCTGGAACTAAATGACCATTTACTAATCTGACAACAAAGCCTACTGTGTGTTCATGCAGTCATTATGGTAAAATACTAAATCAGCTATTCTATTTAAACGTGATTTACAATTTAGTTGACTAATAGAATAAGTCATGACAAACAAAACAAAAGCCCAGTAAAAGAGATTCATCTTAAAGGTGATATCATTCTATGACTTATATACAAACATATGAATATTTACATATGCAACTGCCCATATTTTAATTGAAGATATAATAGCCATAATAACTATAATAGTCAAAATAGCAGCTATATAAATGCAAATGTAATGATTTCACTCAGCTATCTGAAATGACAAAATTAGTAGCTGTTCACATGAAAGTGCTGAGATGAGATTTTGTGATGGAATTAGATGGTTATAACACGGTGATTTGTTGTAGGCTATGTGGTATATAATGTCTGATATGTGAAGTGTGAAGAGTGTGTTTCTGTCTTTACACAGTAATAAACATGGTGCAGAGCGCCCCCTGCAGGCGTTGTTCAGCAGAACGGCGATTCGAATGAACGAATCATTCAGAACTCTTTGACATTGAAAGGAACCGAATCGATCAAAAGATTCAATAGACAATGATTCTCACCGGGACCGACCCGCAAAGCTGCTCTTGCTGTTGTTTTATTGCGCTTTATAGTCACCATTTCGCTTTGATAACTAAAGTGATAAAGTTTAACATGTTTGTGTACGTACCTGCAAGTGATTCATCTTGAGTTGTTGTGTCTTCTGTGCTCTTCTAAGCGCGTTGATACAAAAAAAAAAAAAAAAAAAAAAAAAAAAAAAAAATCCGATTTTTAATGTTACAGAACACAGATTTTAAGTGTAACAATTAGTTGTGGTTAATACAAAAACTACACCGGAACGTGTTTTTTAGAGACTGGTGCTCCATTAGTGCCCTACGCGAACTGCTTACTCTACAGCGGTACACGCAAATTCAACAAAATTAATTTATCTGAGCAAAAATATATATATATTTTTACTATAATATTTTTTAAAAATAAAACATATTATATATATATATATATATATATATACAGGTCCTTCTCAAAAAATTAGCATATTGTGCAAAAAGTTCATTATTTTCCATAATGTAATGATAAAATTAAACTTTCATATATTTTAGATTCATTGCACACCAACTGAAATATTTCAGGTCTTTTATTGTTTTAATACTGATGATTTTGGCATGCAGCTCATGAAAACCCAAAATCCTATCTCAAAAAATTAGCATATCATGAAAAGGTTCTCTAAACGAGCTATTAACCTAATCATCTGAATCAACTAATTAACTCTAAACACCTGCAAAAGATTCCTGAGGCTTTTAAAAACTCCCAGCCTGGTTCATTACTCAAAACCGCAATCATGGGTAAGACTGCCGACCTGACTGCTGTCCAGAAGGCCATCATTGACACCCTCAAGCGAGAGGGTAAGACACAGAAAGAAATTTCTGAACGAATAGGCTGTTCCCAGAGTGCTGTATCAAGGCACCTCGGTGGGAAGTCTGTGGGAAGGAAAAAGTGTGGCAAAAAACGCTGCACAACGAGAAGAGGTGACCGGACCCTGAGGAAGAATTGTGGAGAAGGACCGATTCCAGACCTTGGGGGACCTGCGGAAGCAGTGGACTGAGTCTGGAGTAGAAACATCCAGAGCCACCGTGCACAGGCGTGTGCTTTTGAACCAGAAACAGCGGCAGAAGCGCCTGACCTGGGCTACAGAGAAGCAGCACTGGACTGTTGCTCAGTGGTCCAAAGTACTTTTATCGGATTAAAGCAAATTTTGCATGTCATTCGGAAATCAAGGTGCCAGAGTCTGGAGGAAGACTGGGGAGAAGGAAATGCCAAAAAGGCTGAAGTCCAGTGTCAAAGTACCCACAGTCAGTGATGGTCTGGGGTGCCATGTCAGCTGCTGGTGTTGGTCCACTGTGTTTTATCAAGGGCAGGGTCAATGCAGCTAGCTATCAGGAGATTTTGGAGCACTTCATGCTCCCATCTGCTGAAAAGCTTTATGTAGATGAAGATTTCGTTTTTCAGCACGACCTGGCACCTGCTCACAGTGCCAAAACCACTGGTAAATGGTTTACTGACCATGGTATTACTGTGCTCAATCAGCCTGCCAACTCTCCTGACCTGAACCCCATAGAGAATCTGTGGGATATTGTGAAGAGAAAGTTGAGAGACGCAAGACCCAACACTCTGGATGAGCTTAAGGCCGCTATCGAAGCATCCTGGGCCTCCATAACACCTCAGCAGTGCCACAGGCTGATTGCCTCCATGCCACGCCGCATTGAAGCAGTCATTTCTGCAAAAGGATTCCCGACCAAGTATTGAGTGCATAACTGAACATAATTATTTGAAGGTTGACTTTTTTTGTATTAAAAACACTTTTCTTTTATTGGTCGGATAAAATATGCTATTTTTTGAGATAGGAATTTTTGGGTTTTCATGAGCTGTATGCCAAAATCATCAGTATTAAAACAATAAAAGACCTGAAATATTTCAGTTGGTGTGCAATGAATCTAAAATATATGAAAGTTTAATTTTTATCATTACATTATGGAAAATAATGAACTTTTTCACAATATGCTAATTTTTTGAGAAGGACCTGTATATAAGATTTATATAATTTATGTGATTTATTTAATAACACTCGAGTAAAGTACACTGAAAAAATTATACTTTTTAAAGGTACTTGTAAGTGGTTGCAAGCAATCTACATTATTAAAAAAAAAAAAAAAAACCTTCTAAAGGTGAACTAAATTTATTTAAATGTAACATTTATTGCAACCACTTACCTTAAAAGTTTTTGTAAATTCAATGATTTTCCCCCAGTGTAGAAATGGCTAAAAACTGTAGTTAAGTAGTACTTCATTACCATCATGATTGTCTGGATAAGGAGGGATTTATTATTGATACCCAATAAAATAATAAAATAATTACCTATATATATTTATATATATATATATATATATATATATATATTAATATATATTCATTATAAAATGGCCATTGCATTTTAAGATTTTCTTAATTTACATGAGATTTCCAGGTACAAATCACACTTTTAATATTAAGCTACCTCATACATCCACGTTTGCCA
The DNA here is from genome assembly GCF_018340385.1 of Cyprinus carpio. Classification (NCBI taxonomy): domain Eukaryota; kingdom Metazoa; phylum Chordata; class Actinopteri; order Cypriniformes; family Cyprinidae; genus Cyprinus; species Cyprinus carpio. The sequence goes on from NC_056605.1 coordinate 5,595,764, forward strand.
ATGCAGTGGAATCCTGGAGAAGTTGTTAGAGGAGTGAATTCAATCAGTTTTACTTGTTTAGCTTTTATTTTAAACAGTTTTAAGTCACTTTGAAGCTCCCTCCCTCTCTAATGGTGATGTGACTTTATATGAAATGTAATATCGCTTAATGCACTGTATTCTTTCCAAGTATGCACAGATCCTGGATGCTGATTGGTCAATACACAATATAGTAACAATTATGACTCATAATACCCATCTATATATTATCATTAGGTCACAAGTCAGGAAGTATATTTGGTGGAATATTAATATTATTAGTTGAATATTTTTTTTATAAACATTTCACTATATTCACAGTATAAGATTTATTCACACCTTATTGCGTAATACAATAAACTATACCTGCAATAATTGAAAAAGCAGTATGCAAAACGTTAAATAAATACACTTGCACTATGCTACATTTTTGTAATCTCAGAAATAACATTATTCTGCATTTGTAATAATTTTGGCAGCAAATAATAAGTCAAGAAAACTGTTTAAAGCCAGATGCATGAATCTCCCTGCAAATGAAAGATCAGGTGGAGTGAACTGAGTGCAGTTTGGATGTTTACAACATATTTTGGCAAACTATGGAGTGTCAGGAAGAGGAAGTGTGCTTTACAGGCAAGATCTTAACACGACATTAGCAATAATAACAGAGGACATGAGATCTAAAATGTTCCGACATGTTCTGTTCATTTATTGCACAAACAGCTTTGACAAAATGTACTCTGATATTAAACACATGAGCAGGAAATCTGGGGAAAGGCAAGGGAGCTCGGAATCATTCCGAAGGGCAACAAAACCTCGTCTGATCACTCATTTTGCGTTTCAGCAACACAAAAGAGTTCAGGTGGATTCACACGACATAAAAAAGCTCCTTTGACTCTTCGTAATTGGTACAGTGTCATTTGGGAAAGCAGTGAAAGCCGTCTGACAGGCTCGAGGAGCAGTGGGCAGGACGTCTGAAAATAAAGACCCTGCAAGGCTGCTGGATTATTTCTTTAGGCTTCAGTGTTTTACAAAAGTGCCACTGTAGTAAAGTGTGGAGTCTAAGCCGTTAAACACTAAATTAATCAGTCACGGTTGTGTCTCTTTCTCCAGACAGGTCTGCACAGCTTAGTAGCCTACAGGAATAGTTCACTTAAAAATCATTAGCTCCAAACTCAAAGTCATGCTGTTTCTTCTGCGCAACACAAACATCGCACAGAATGTTCATGCTGACTTTTTCAGCGCATTAATAAAAAAGCACCACGAAGTATCAGCAGTGACTCTCAAAACTTATTTGCACATATTCAAATAATGTGTTAATGTGCACAGGTTTGATATCAATGGCAGTGGTCGCGTGTCTCATAACGGATCAGAATGAAGCAAACGCAGCACATAAAGACTTCAGGAGACTTGGAATATGACACTTTGATTTCCATACTGCTACCAATGTGTGGAAAAGAGCAGCACGGACATTCTTCCAAACATCTCCTTTTGTGTTCTACAGAAGAAAGTCGTTCGGTTTGAAACGACACGAGGGTGAGTAAATAATGAGAGAATGTTCTGCTTTAAGCGAACTATTTCTTTGAAAGCAAGCATCTTCTACACACAAGTCAAACCACTTTGAGAAGAACGGAGTATAACGGACTCTCAGAGACGCAAATCGACGACACATGAACGGAGGAGGAATTCTGCTTGAATGCATACAAATCAAATGATGTAACAGTCACATATAATGTTTTAGATCTCAGTTCAGATCATCTCTGGCTTTTTGCATACGTAGTGTTAAAAAAATACAATTTATCATGATGGACCTTCAGTGAACGTAGTCTCCAAAGCATGTGATCATGTTTATATACAGGATGTACAGATGTGTGTGTGGCTGAAGCAGTCTTTGGTAGAAACACAAGGATGCGGATCATTCAGATGATCAACCAAACCAGATCCACGCAGTCCAAAACCTCTCCAAGACACAACATCTGTTTAACCCCACAGCTACGGGGGAGATTTCAAGACTGAGCAAGATTGTCTTGCTCAATACACAAACTGCACCTCTTCATAGGGCCAATCTCACAAAAATGTCCCGGTCACATTTCATCTCCATAAGAGAGAGAAAAATGTGACGCTTTTACAGAAAGGTCACATAGACTAGTAATTAGTTCATAACGAATTAAATAATGTTTTCATTAAATTTAACAATGAAATTAACATCAATCAAGATACATACATTTATTAATTTATTATTTATTGTTCATTCATGTCAACTTTTAATTAACGTTAGTGAACACAATCTTATAGTGTTTGTTATAATATATATATATATATATATATATATATATATATATATATATATATATATATATATATATATATATATATATATATATAATAAAGCTCCAAATCTACAAATCTAATCCTAAAGGAATGATCATATTGGATAAACTAAAATTATAAAAAAATAAACCAATTTCTGCTCATCAAGCCTGCATCTATTTTATTTGATCAAAAATACAGAAAAAAAACAGTAATATTGTGAAATATTATTACAACTTAAAAATAATAGTTTTCTATTTGAATATACTTTAAAAAAAATAATTTATTCCTGTGATGCAAAGCTGAATTTTCAGCATCATTACTCCAGCCTTCAGTGTCACATGTAACATCCAGTCTATCACATGATCATTTAGAAATCATTCTTGTATTCTGATTTATTATGAGTGTTGGAAACAGTTCTGCTGTCTAATATATTTGATGAATAAAAGGTTAAAAAGAACTGCATTTATTCAAAATAAAAAATAAAATTCTAATAATATATTTTCTGATAATATATTTTCTTTACTATCACTTTTTATCAATTTAACACATCCTTGCTGAATAAAAGTATTGATTTTATTTAAAAAAAAGAAAGAAAAAAAATTACTGACCCCAAATTACTGACCAGTAGTGTATATTCTTATTACAAAATATTTATATTTTAAAAACATAGGTTTTTTTTTTTTTTTTTTTTTTTTTACTTTTTATTCATCAAAGTATCCTAAAAAAGTATCACATGTTCTGAAAACATATTACGCAGCAGCACTGTTTCCAACTTTGATAATGAATCATCATATTAGAATGATTTCTAAAGGATCATGTGATAATGATCCTAAAAATTCAGCTTTGCATCACAGAAATAAATGATAATTTAAAGTATAATAAATTTAAAAACAATTATTTTAAATTGAAATAATATATCACAATATTTTTTTTTTTCTGTATTTTTGATCAAATAAATGCAGGCTTGATGAGCAGAAGAAACTTCTTTCAAAAACATTAAAAATAGTAATGTTTCAAAACTTTTGGTCTGTACTGTATATTTATATAAAGTAAAAAAAATAATGCTCCAAAAAAATCGGCTATTTGTTTTCCCTTTTGATTCTGGAGTGAAATACAAATAGGACATTTTTTCATGAGATTGACCTAAAAATTATAGTACACCTAGTTTGACAGACGAATAGAAAAGGCAAAAGTACAGTAAGCAAGAGAGGATCAAAGAGACAGTAAACATGTAGCCACTCAGAAAGAGGAGTGTAAGACAGACAGAAGGCACATCATTCAGTCCCTGCTAATGTCCCGAACACACCAGTAGTGCCAGACACACACGCATCCAGACGTTACAGCATCAAAACCTGTTCAGTCAGAAGAGCAGAGGGAAGACCGGCGAGAACTGAAGTCACGTGATCGCGAGGAGGCAGGATGTTACGGGCGCTCGAGCGCTGCCACCTCACTACAGATGAGGTCAGAGGTCAAAGGTGACAATAACGCAAGAGGATTGTGTTAATGGGAAACAGAAGAACGGTTTATCGAATTACTGGGCGCACACACACCAAGAAACACGGGAATATGAAGTTTAAATCAAATAGGACTAGAACGCATGAATACAGTGTGTGTTAGTGAATTACAACAGGTTTCCGTTGCCAAAAATGTTCTGAGGGTCCACATACTCCTTCACCGACTTGAGCATGCCGAGCCCCACACCGGACACGCTCTCTTTCATCCATTCCTTCCGGAGTTTTCCCACTGTGAGAGAGAGAGAGAGAGAGGGATTGAGCAGACGCGTGCGAGCGGCTGTAAGCGCTGGATGATGGATGTTGTGGGGTGGGCGGCACTGCTGAAGCGCTGAGATGTTTTGCATGATGTGATTTATGGAGAGCAGCAGACTATCAAACTCATTAAGCTGCCTGCGCTCCCAGCGGAGAGAGAGAGAGAGAGAGAGAGAGAGAGAGAGAGAAACTCTTCCTCTGTCTGTCGGTCTGTCTGCTTCTCTCGTGTTTAGACTAAATACCACCAAACATACATCAACGTCAACTACATTATCACACTTCACCAAAAAACAATCATTAACACATAAATTAACACCAAACTATGTATCAAAACTACTTGTAAGCACAATTCAAAAAATGATATGACACTCAATCATAAAACAAAGGAATAAATTGAAGTGTGGGTTGATGCCGGGGGGCTGCTGTTCTGTGTTGAGCTCATCTGAATGTTTTTAGCATTGCTAGGGTGTCATGAATGATTGCTAGGGGGCTGCTTACTGGCTTAAGTCAAAGAAGCCCACTCTATTGATTACCAATATTAAAACCTATAAGCTGATGATTAATTTCATGTTATGCCTGATAGATGGCTGTAATAAATAAAAACACTCAGAGCTAAAACCGTTTTAAATTCTTCAAGTGAATTTGGGCATCACAATATTATATTTTAGTTTGAAAATGAATATTAATTCCAAAATTAGCTAAAGATTACACTGAACAGTGTTATTATATATTTTTTAAAGACTAATAAATCATTATTAATAAATCATCAATAAATACTTATTACTATTGCTGTTGTTATTATTGCATCATTATTATATCATTATTGTGAACTTCAAGTGTTAGATGAAGGAAAAAGTCATCTAAATGCAAAAATAGGGAAAATGAACATGAATTTCAGCCAATACAGATACATTTAAATGTCTTATCAGCAGAGATTCACACCTGAAATTATATTAATGGATAATAAAAATAAAAACTAATTTCCAACAAGACTATAATATAATATAATATAATATAATATAATATAATATAATATAATATAATATAAATCACTATTATTAAACCATTATCGATACTGTTAGTATTGTTACATTATTATTATATAATTATTGTTGTTGTTTTAAAATATGAACTTTGTGTCTTAGATGAAGGAAAATGTACTCTCAATGCAAAAATAGGAAAAAATGAGCATGATCAATAATTCAATACCAGCCAATACCAATACATTTTAAAAAAGACATTCCCTAGATGTAATTCACACCTTTACTGTATGTTTCTATAAAACAATAATAAAAAAAAAAAATTAATAATAAATAAATAATAATAAAAAAAACACAAAAACATGTATTGGATAATAAAAATTAAACCAATGTCCAAAAAAGATAATGTAATTATATAATATAATACTGTTATGATTTCTTTCCCAGATCATTGAAACAACGATATGTCCTTTATGAGCAAACTGTTTGTGAGAGCAGCAGTTTAGGGAACTTTGATGTCCCTGTCTCCTCTCTTTCTGTGTGTCACACGCTTAATATGATTGATAAGCGAGCAGACGGCATTTCGTCATAATACTTTACTGTTTGAGGAGGGGATGGGGTTTAGGGCAAGGGCAGCTCACTATTGGCAACACCCCAACCCAGGACTCTCTCATACATATGCAAATAGATCTTGCGGCGACAGAGCCAGTCACCTCGCAAGAAAAAAACAGACGCCCGCCCACCGAATGCACAGCAAACCAATCAGGAGGAGCGCACATCGGCCGCTCTTCAAACCCCCAGTGGTGTATTTGTGTCTCTGCTGGGCGACAGACAGAAACAGAAGGAGGCATGACTGCATCATTGCCTCCATCACGGAGATAATTTACACATCTATCATCTCACCATCAGCCCATATTCCCGCACTCTCTTTCCATCACTATCCTGTCACTATTCATCTCTCATAACCACTTTCGCACAGCTGAGACATGCAAAAAACTCAAGCCAGAGACAAAAGCATAGGTGTGTCCAATAATGGCTGAATGAAGCGGAAGCGGTCTGAGTGTGTTTGAGGCTGATGCACTCGTTTGGCCTATAACCCCTGCTCTTCACCTGCACAAACACACGCATGCTGTTCATATACCCACGCTGTCCTCAGGCGTGCATTTACACATGCTGTGCTCTGAGACTCTGCCATCAGCTCAGAAGAAAGTTTTAAGCATGTCTGCATGGTGCCAAACAAACAAACCCAAAAAACAAAACTCCTGCTGCAAAGTCCAACAAGAATTCATCTAATCCGGGTCACGGCACCAAAAAATAAAACGTTCACATTAGTCTAAAACATATACTACTACTAGGAATGTTGGGCAGCAGAGGTGATTGTTGTTCTTGTGAGCGCTGGAAAGTTTTATTCATCCTAGTGAATCGGTTCATTTGGACAGTTCATTTCACAACTCACAATTTTCACGATTCACTGATTCAATTTTTATTTTTTTTTTGAGACGTGACTTTCATAATATAGGAAGCCCTACTTTTTGTACTGAAATAAATGTTTAGCTAGTCCTCTTTGTTATGGTTGCTAGGTTTGTTTGGATAGTCCAATTCAATGAACCACTTACACAAATGATTCAGTGATTTGAATCATTACTTTCAATATGTTCTCGGAGGCCCTCATCTTTTGTAATTAGTTTTTTTTTAATTAGTTTTGTTTGCTAGTTTCATTGTTTAATTTCAATGAACGCACAATGCAAAACTCCTGTTGCGAAGTCCAACAGGAATTCATCTAATCCGGATCACGGCACCAAAAATACATGACTCACTGATTTTTTGAGACAACACTTTCATAATATAGGAAGCCCTATTTTTAGTGAAATGTTTAGTTAGTTCTGTTTGATAGGGTTGCTAGGTTTGTTCGAATAGTTCGATTCAATGAACCACTTACACAAATGATTCACTGATTTAAATCATTACTTTCAAAATGTTCTCAGAGGCCCTTTTTTGTAATTCATTTCTTATTAGTTATGTTTGCTTGGTTTGATGTATAATTTCAATGAATGCACAAATGGCTCACTGATTTTTTTGAAACATCACTTTGATAATAAAGGAAGCCCTACTTTTTTTAGTGAAATAAATGTTTAGTTAGTTCTGTTTGCTGGGGTTGCTAGGTTGGACAGGTCGTTTGAATGAACCACTTACACAAATGATTCACTGATTTGATTCATTACTTGATGTTCTCAGAAGCCCTTTCTTGCAATTATTATTTGTTTTGAAATTAGTTTTGTTAGTTAGGTTTGTTTAGTTGTTTAATTTCAATGAGCACACAAATGTCTGATTTTGTGAGATCACATTTAAGTTTTAGTAGTGAAATAAATGTTTAGTAAGTTCTGTTTTATAGGGTTGCTAGGTTCATTTGGAAAGTTCATTTTAATGATTTTTTAAATTACACTAAAGATTCTGTTCTCTTTGCTAAGGTTGCTAGGTTTGGTTTGGACAGTTCAATTCAATAAACCACTTACACAAATGATTCACTGATTTGAAACAGTATTTTTAAATGTTGAAAGCCCTTCTTTTTTTAGTTTGCAACGTTTGTTTTGTTGGTTAATTTCAATGAACACACAAACAACTCACGGACACAACTCAAACAATATACTGATTCATTTGATTATTACTTCCAAAATACTACAGGAAGCCCTGATTTTTGTAGTGAAATAAAGGTTTAGTAAGTTCAGTTTGATGAGATTGCTAGGTTTGTAAGGAAAGTTCATTTCAGTGAACTGCTTAAAGTAATGATTCAGTGATTCATTTGAGTCATTACTTATAAAAGTGCGTCCTGGCGCTCTATGGCTGCCACAACATCATCCAGGTGGATGCTGCACACTGGTGGTACTGTAGATGAGGAGATCTCCCCTCAAAATGCAAAGCACTTTGAGTGCCTAGAAAAGCACTACATAAATGTAACAAATTATTATTATTATTATTATTATTAAAATATTCTCAGAAGCCTATAGTTTTCTATGGTTGCTATGTTTGTTTGGACAGTTCAATTCAATGAACTGCTTATATAAATGATTCACTGATTCATTCGAGTCATTACTTTTAAAATGTTCTCACAATCCTTTCCTTTTAGTAGTGAAATAAATGTTTAGTTAGTTCTGTTTGCTAGGGATAGGTGTTTCAACTAATCCATAGTGTTGAGTATCAATGTTAGCCACCTCCATAAGTTATACAATCAGATGACTGACAAATGCTTTGCGAATTGGTTTGACTAAATCATTAAAAAGGAGTCTTCTTTTCTTTCTTGCTCTCCCTAAAGGCTGTTTGCATGGCCTCTCTTTAACCCTTTATCTGTAACAGAGCAGCAAATCTATTTTAACTGATTATCGGTTTAATGACATCCTTTTAAAGTGCAAAGGGCATCTTTTTGTTAGTTTAGGTTGCTTAGATGTGTGTACACATGGCCAGCGTGTAACAAAGAAACGGTGTGCGCTTGTGTTTAAAACGAGTGGAGGTCTGGCAAATGTTCTTGGCTGCATTCACAGCTCTGACCCGCGGTAAACACAGGTTAGTAAACTGTGCCTTTCTCTCCTGCGCCCCCCACCTCGCCAGCCCAGACTACATCTGTTTTTCCAGATACACGCACACACACTTCATTTGTCATGCTGTGATTGTGTGTAGATAAAAGGGCCTGTCGGCAGGCAGATAGTACCGCAGTACTGCTATTAATCACAATTACAGAGCACTCCCCCACCACACACACACACACACACACACACACCATCAGCATGCCTTTCTTTCTTTCTTGTAGATCGCAGTCAGGAAAGTTTAGAAATATCAGCTCACCATTTCCTCTCTCATTTTAAAGATACAGCTCACTCAAAATTAAAAATTACCTGCACATTATTTCAAAAATAACATTTTTCTTTCTTCTGTAAAATCTAAATGATCAATTTAGAATCTGATCTTTTCATTAAATAGATCTGAATAATTCTTTTCACAAAAGTTTAACTCCCTGATTCGATTCGGTCGCACTCACTGGAGGAGAAGATCGTTAGGTAATAATCTTAAATTTCTCACACAAATAAATTTATATTATTTAATATATTCATTTATTTCAGATGATGTATGGTGAAATTCACCTCCGTGGTGGTGAGACAGACTTCCTCCGTTGGCTAGGATCTCCTCCCGGGCTGCATGCTACATAAAAGCAAAAAAAGATAAACAAATTGTCAATATCTACTAGGGTTGGGAATCAAAAAACAGTTCCAATTTTAATTCCAGCAATCAATTCCTGTGTGCACATCTTTTTTAGGTGGCTGTGAAAAATGTATTTGTCTATAAATCATTCATTCAACAGATTCATTCAAAAACACTGATTCATCCAGTAAATATTGAGAGAATCATCCAATCATTCCATTCATAAAATCCATGAGATTTTGTTTAGTTGTCTAATGTTTTCTCTTCAGAACTGGGAGAGAACTACAACCTCCATTTAAAGAAAAAAAAAAAGTTAATCCAACACTATTTTGCACACAAACAGCTCTTAATCAAGTCCAGTTTTTAAGTTCCCGGATGATTTTTGCTCATGGTATTCAGTAGCAATTAAATTTTTACAAAAAGATAGACACAGAATAAATTAGTTTGATATCTAAATGTTTGACATTTTTTTAACCACACTGGAATCGAAACTGGGAACCAATAAGAATCGAAATCGATAAGCAGAATCAGAACTGGAATTGATAAAATACCCAACCCTAATATCTACTTATTTTAAGCCAAAAACAGAACCATTTCTTTGTTTTGAATTTAATAGCAGTTGAAACAGCACATTGTGATGGCTTTAAAATTGGTAATACATATTGTGGAATACTGTGCTTGCTATCTTTCTTACTGTACATACCTCCACTTGTTCATAGATGTGAACTGGATCACTCAGACCCCGGTAATTAAAGGCAAAATAGAAATACACACAAGCACCTGCATCATACGTCTGTGTAACTCTAGAAAGAGGGGGAAAAAAAAGATTAAAAAAATATTCTTGGAAGTTCCTACTTAAAGATGCACTCAGCAACTTTTTCCTCTGTTGACACCTAGTGGTGTGGATGTAGCATCAAGCAAAAGTATTATTTTTCAGTTCAGTCAGATGCAGAAATGTACCATTAGCAGTCAGCCATGATTATTATTATTTTTAAATATATAGAATATTTTAAAATATCTATTGTCTTAAAATTTAATTCAACTTTTTATTAAAAATACTGAGTGCCC